>NC_056736.1:47967272-48167272 GCF_019279795.1 Protopterus annectens
ATATAGATAGGTAGTTTGTTCCAGAGTATGGGAAGTCGCTGGGACAGGAATCTATCCCTCAAGCATGTTCTGTTTATTGTGGTGACAAGGTTTAGGTCCCTAGAGCATGTAGCTCGTAGGGATTGGGATTTCTTTAAGTGGAGCTTGTCTAAAAGCTCTGGGTTTGACATAGCTTTGTGTGTTAGGCAGAGATTGCCTCTGAGTAGGCAATATGCGACGGAGTAAAGCTGCAGTTTTTTTGAGATGGTCTGCATAGGGCATCTGTTTGAGGCCGGTAATCCTCTTTGTGAGGTATTTCTGTGGCCTTTTCAGTTGTTGTAGTTGTCTTGTGAGGTACATACCAAAAGGGGCATTGTACTCTATAATGGGTCTAATGAGTGACGAGTAGAGGGGAACAATGACCTTTTTTTTCCTGGATGAAAAACCTTTTCTGATGAGGTGTGCCATGTAGAAGGATTTCCTGACTACTGTTGCGATGTGAAAGTCACTAGAGAAAATACAGTTGCGAACCAGACCACAGAGCAACCAACGTTCTTTCCCAGTGGGTAAAATCTTCAAAAAGTAGCCAAGCCAGGAACAACCAGGTAGACAAAATAAATAAATCCAAGACCAAGTTTAATTTGTTGCTCAATTGAGCAAACTTCCTCAGAATGACAAACATTACACCAAAGAACCATGTTTATACAATGGTCATAATTGATACAATGCAATTAAGCACTACATTAATAGCCACTTAACTTTTAAAGATGCAAGTTCTTTAAATCATAAATATGCTGAAAAATAACAGCTTTTACTTACTAAACACTAGGCAGCATTAAAAATAATATAGAAAAATAAAAATAATATAAAACCTATGCTATATAAACACCTATACATTACCAAAATGGAATGGAAAAATTGTATATTTAAAAATGTATATTCAAAATTATAATTTATATATATATATATTTTTTTTTTCTATATTATTTTTAATGCTGCCTAGTGTTTAGTAAGTAAAAGCTGTTATTTTTCAGCATATTTATGATTTAAAGAACTTGCATCTTTAAAAGTTAAGTGGCTATTAATGTAGTGCTTAATTGCATTGTATCAATTATGACCATTGTATAAACATGGTTCTTTGGTGTAATGTTTGTCATTCTGAGGAAGTTTGCTCAACTGAGCAAACGAAAAGCGCTTCAAATTAAACTTGGTCTTGGATTTATTTATTTTGTCTACCTGGTTGTTCCTGGCTTGGCTACTTTTTGAAGATTTTACCCATTGGGAAAGAGTGTTGGTTGCTCTGTGGTCTGGTTCGCAACTGTATTTTCTCTACTGTTGCGATGTGATTATCAAAGGAGAGACTACTGTCCACCTGTGTCCCAAGGTCTCTTATCACACTTTTGGTGTTAAGTAGACTACCTCCTATGTGGTAGTTCATGGGTACAGAGTTTTTACCAAAAGGGATGACAATGCACTTTTTGGCATTGAGCTTGAGGCCATGGCATTGACACCAGGCATCTGTCTCAGCGAGGCCCTTTTGTAGGATGTCCACATCTTTTGGAGTTTTGGTTATGGCTCCTAGTTTGCAGTCATCTGCGAACTTCATTAGCCAAAGACCTTCTGTGTTAACCTGTACTTCAGAGAAGTAGATACCAAACAGGAGAGAACCCAGGACTGAACCCTGTGGCACTCCACTTGTCACTGGTCTGAAGTTGGATTTGGAGTCTGCTACTTTCACAGTGTGGGTTCTGTCAGTGAGCCAGTTGGCAACCCATCTTGTGACATAGGGATTTATACCTAGTTTAGTGAGTTTCTCTATAATTCCAGAGTGGGGGATGGTGTTAAAAGCCTTGGCAAGATCTAGATAGGCTGTGTGAACCACCTTACCCTCATCTACAGCTTTGGTGACTGCTTCAAAGAAGTCTATCAGGTTTAGGAGACATGATCTGCCTTTTACAAACCCGAACTGGGTGGGGTCCTGAGTTTGGAGATTACCAATGTCATCATTTATAAGTTCCATGATGATACATTCCATAGCCTTGCAGATCAGGCTTGTTAGGCTAATGGGATGGTAGTTCCCAGGGTCTGTGGTGGCTCCCCCTTTGTGGAGTGAGATAACTGTCACTGTGCACCATTCAGTGGGCACATAGCCTGAGGTGAGGCTATGATTGAACATGGTACTTAGGTCAGTTGCCAGTTCATTCTGTAGTTCATGTAGAACACGGCCTGGGATGTTGTCAGGTCCCATGGATGCTGTGTTCTTGGCTTTGGATAGTGTATTTTTTACCTGTGTATCCGTGATTACAGGAACTTTTCATTCTTCTGGTATAGAGATGGGCCCTTTAGGGGATGACAGGGGGTGAAGATAGCACTGAACCTATCTTCTAGGATGTTGGCAATATCAGTTGGTTCTGTATATTTAGTGCCATTGTGCTGTAACTCAGAGCAGATCTGAGTGTTGCCATTGAGATTCTTGACATAGCTATAGAATGCTTTGTGGTTGTCTTTAGAGTCAGTGGCGATTTTGTTTTCATAACTAGCTTTGGAGAATTTTATGAGGGATCTCAGCTTCTTACTGAGGCTGACCATGGAGTTTTTCCAATCATGGGATTTTACTCTTTTTTGCAACAATTTCTTTCTTCTGTAGTAGAGTTTGTTTATGGCAGGGGACCACCAGATTGGCTTCCTTTTTTTGGAGGATAGCATCTTGGTTCTGTTAGGAGATTGCACGATCCATGCACTCATGTAAATGCCTATAAAGTGCATTTGTGAAGGATTCAGCAGTCATACCTCTATTGTCCGTCAGCATGGGTGTCGTAAAGTTTGCCACTTCTGTCTTAAGAAGCGTGAAGTTGGCTTTGGAGAAATTTTTTACTGTGGTTTCCCTCATGGGGTGGGGGCGGGATGTGGATGTCTAAGCTGATTAGCCTGTGGTCGGATCTGACCAATGAGGAATTGACCTCTGGCATGGAACACCAGTTGCCCATGTTGGTAATAACCAGTTCTAGGGTATTGCTGCCCCTGGTGGGGGTGTGGATAAGTTGATCCATGGCATTAGAATTTATGAATTCCAGAAAACGTTGAGCACAAGATTTGGTGCATGAGTAGTTTTCTCAGTTAATGGTAGGGTAGTTGAAATTGCCCATTATTAGGGTGTTAGGTTGTACCCTAATATTTTCCAGTGTTTTAAGAAATGAGGAGTGGGAATCCTGGGGCATGGTGGGGGATCTGTAGCAAGCTACAATTTGGATTGTGGTCTTGCCCAGAGTTAATTGCACTTGGATAATCTCGGATGCATTATGCTGAGCAACTAGCCTGGAGGTGTGGATATCCTTAATGAATATGGACACGCCTCCACCTATAGTGTTTTGGTCCAGGTTAGGTGGCCGAAAGGTGTGGTATGAATTATAGCCTGGTAATGCGGGGGTACTCTCTGGAGCCTTGAACCAGGTCTCTGTCACTGCTGAGATATTGATGTTCTCCATTTTAAGGAGTGCCTCGAGTGAGTGCATTTTGAGATTTAG
The DNA here is from genome assembly GCF_019279795.1 of Protopterus annectens. NCBI lineage: Eukaryota > Metazoa > Chordata > Ceratodontiformes > Protopteridae > Protopterus > Protopterus annectens. The sequence goes on from NC_056736.1 coordinate 47,970,776, forward strand.
GCTTCTAGCACTGAGTAGCAATACCTCAGATTCTTCTTGCCTGTACCTGTTAGGGTGGTGAATTTGTCGTTTGAACCTTGCCTGAAAAAGGCACTATAAGGGTGGCTAGAGTCTTAGCCAGTATCCTGAATCCCAGGGGGGACAGGTGCAGGCCATCTCTGGCAAAGCATCGTGGTTTGTCGATCATGTCATCCCAGGCAGATATATACTGGATCCCCTTAGAATGACACCAGAAACTTAGCCAATTGTTGAAGTCAATCATTTTGTCCTTGTACTGTGGTATCATTCTGGGTGAAGACAGGATGTTAGTCAGGGCTAGAGTCATACCTGCCTGGGCTACAAGATCGGACAGCTCCTCCATGTCACTTTTCATGTAGTCCAAGGAGGTATGTCTCAGGTCATTCACACCAACATGGACAATGACAAAGTCATATTTGTACTTGTTGTGGAGTGACCTGAGTGCATGCGTTATGTGGTGGATCCTGGCAACTGACAGGCAGCTGACAGTAACTTTCGCTTTGCTTAGCCTGGTGAGTGGAACATCAGTGCGCCTGACTATAGAGTCACCTATGACTAGAGTGTGGGGTATGTTGTTATGTCTTATGGGCTGTGGTTGAGTGGCACACTGAGTTTGTGGGATATGTGTCATTTAGGTTGTGTTGGGGGGTGGAGGTTGCTTGTGTTTCTGCTTTAGAGGTCCTTGTTGCTTGGGCAGGTTTTTACTGAGAGCCTCCACGAATGTAGGTGTGTGTTTTGTGTTTCTATGTGTGTGTTTTGGTGGTGTAGGTTTTGAGGGACTATGTGCTGAGTGTGGTGTGGTGCAAGTGGTTACCTTCTCCTCTTGATTGTCTAGTCCAGTCTTAGGTGAAGAGAGCTTTGCTTCCAGTTTGGCTATATAAGTGCATCTCTCACAGGATGTAGTGTTGGGTGGTAGGAGGAGAGGGTTGTCTGTGACATGAGGCAATTACTGCATTGCCCCAAGATGCCCAAATTCATCAGGTAGACAGGAAAAAACACCGGGAGCTGACCCTTAGACATGCCTGGATAGGTGTGGTATACCAGTGATTCTCCAATAATTAGTATGTGAACAAGGTACAATAAACCAGGAAATTCTGTATCCAAAAGCCAATAATATTATCCAATAATTTTTATCAGCTCTATTTGAAGAGAGAGGTTATCCTAATTGGTTGGTCAACACATGTGTGTTGGAAATTAGGGCCAAAAGAGACTCATATTATCCTCCACTTTTAGGACAGGGTTTCAGAATTTATTGAAAACACAATGAATAACATTAAATCACACAAACTTAAAGGACATGTTTGAGCAAGTTGGGTATAATCAGTGCATTGTTAACAGCAGGTTCTTATAAATGTGGAACATGCAATCAATGCCCATTTATGCTGAATGAGCACATGAACATTATAATTGTAACTCATTTGGAGTGGTATATCTGACTCTCAAGAAAAGGATATTTAAGCACTCTTTGAAGTGTAGTAATATGGTTATTAAATTTTACATTATAATATATCAGGTAAGTATATCAGACTAGATTAATTTGCAGACAATTTTTTACAACTCTAATTAGTTATTTACATAATTTTTATTTAGTAGTTTGCCTGATAACGGATAACAAATGGCTAGTTTCAGCCTATCCTTAGGCATTCATGTAAGGGATTAAATTCATGTGTACATTTTTAACATTTTCAGGTTATTATTTGTAAAGTCATTTGACATAACAGTAGTGTATCGTTCATTTTAACTTGACTATTTTCAAATTATTGTGTAGTTTTAATTGTAAAATAATTATTTAATTGATTAATCTGTTTATTTTTAGTTTAAATGATTAATTGGTTGGCCTATCTTGTGGTATAAATAAAGGGGATGGCCACACAACTTGATAAAGCCTTTTACTATTTTCTGTGGATTATTAAAAGCAATCTTGGATTTTTATTGACTGATTTTTTGCTTTTGGATACAGAATTTCCTGGTTTATTGTACCTTGTTCACATACTAATTATTGGAGAATCACTGGTATACCACTCTTATAGAAGCTGGTTTTCGGAGTGGCAACTGGGTTCAGTGTTCCGGTCCTCTGAGGTCTTCTTTTTGGTTTGTTCCTTTCAGTTGCATTCTTTCTATGCCTGGATAGGTGCTTATTTGTTAAGTACTAGAAATTGTTTTCCTCTAGACAGTGAAGAAAGTTGAGTGCTGTAGTAATTTGTAGCTTATTTAGTGCTTACAATAAGTTCTGATCAAGTGCTGAGCTCAAAGAAACAGACTTGAGTGCTGAAACAAAAAAACTGGCTAGTTCTAAGAAACAAAATTAAGCTAGAAGGCTTGGGGGCTTAGAAGCCTACAAATAGTCCTAGACACAGCAAATCTATATCCAGACTAGACTACCCACAGGAAAGGCAGAAAACAAGCTTAGAATTTTTTTTTTTTTAGTGGAAAGAGAGAAAGGAGTAGCAGAAACTAAGCTGATTGGCCTTCTCAAATATTCTCCCTGTATTAGGTAGAATGAGGTAATGACACTAGACTGGGAGGAGGGTCCCAGATCAAATTTACAGTAGGGGTGGGCAACTGCAAAGCCACCAACTATAAGAACAACATACCAATAAGGAGGGAGGGTGAGAAACAAATGGCAGAAATGTTTCTCACAGCAGAAAAGCAGCAGTGAGCCTTTAAATGAACGTTTTAAACAGCTAAAGTAGCCTCTAGAGAAAGCATTTAACTGCAAACAAGTTATCAGAAACAAACAACCCAACAAATGCTTAATAAAAGTGGACAATTTGTTGCTGTGATGTGTGTGTGTGATGAGAATGTAGCTTGTGTGGTGGTGTTTTATGGGTTTGTATGGAGTGCGACCTTGGAGTAAGAATATTTAAGTAGTGGGGTTGTGGGGGGCGCAGCTTTTATGTAGTAGAGAACTTGTGTTTGTGTGTGGGGAGGATGGTGTGTGTGTGTGTGTGTGTGTGTGTGTGTGTGTGTGTGTGTGTGTGTGTGTGTGTGTGTGCAGTAGAAGTGTGAAATTCAAAATCTCCGGTGTGTGAGAGTTTGAATTCCACGGTTCTGTGTTTTTGTGGTTTTAAAAATTCAACTTTATATTTCAGTATTTCGAGGATATATATATATATATATATATATATATATATATATATATATATATATATATATATCTATATCTATCTATCTATCTATATATATATATATATATATATATATATATTATATATTATATATATATATATATATATATATATATATATATATATATATATATATATATATATATATTTACTTTTTGAAAGCCTCTTAGTTGTTTTGTTTTGTCTCTGTGGCATATATCACTCATATAGGTTACTGCTAACATTCCTGTATAGCTAATCAAAATTTTTCTTTTACTGAAATACAGTGCATACATATAGGTGTAAGCATTTATCTTTTCATTACAGGTTCATAACTTACATATGCCACTGCTAATGTTTTGTAGTCTGAGATTATGTATGTTTGATCCTCACAGTACACAGACAGTACATGGATAAGCAACAGCTGATAATTTTGCATGCATCACTGCTATTGTTGCACATGCTTAGTTGATTTGGTTGTTCATTTAAGTAGTGAGGGTGTGAGCTGTTATCTGCCTCTTAGCCAGAGACATAGAGTATTGTGCATACCTCCATCTACTATGATCATCCTCAGCTACTTGTTGTTCATCTGAGTCCTCATCTGTGTCTGCTGGCCCTCACTGTACTACTGAGAACTGCAGTGCTAGTCCTGGGTCTTCCTGCTGCAAATGTTTCTTGAGAATGATGTTATGAACTAGTGCAGACAGTTTTTGTCAGAGGTTGCCGGGTCATACTGATGGGTATCTAGACATTCAAAACATGACTTCAGCAGGTCAAAAACATGCTGCATGATATGTCTATTCTGATCATGTGCATTATTGCTACATTGCTCAATGGGATTGAGGGAGTTTCTCATGTGAGTCATGAGCTAAGGTTATAGTGCATACCTTACATCTTCCAGTAGATGTTATTGTGGGAAGTCACCCCTAGAAACCTTAGGTACAGATTGCAGGTGTGCCAAATGTGTGAGTTATGGAAACTGCTATGTTTACCTGCACACACATTGCATGTAATACCTTGTGCATTACAAACCACCTGACAGTTAAAGTGACAGCTTTTTCTGTTTATTTAGTTCATTCCTCATTTATTTTTATTTTGAAATTGTTAACCGGGATAGAGCTCTGATTCCACTAGACCAATTTCAGTCTCAACCCAGGAAAAACACAACAGTTACACAATAAATAAATGTTCAAGAGGTGGAACTTTTAATTGACTATATGTGCAATCTTTGGCCTGCAGAATCTCAGGGGAAATGTGCTATAGCACCAACATTTTGAATGGTGGAAGCTCTCTTCTCTGGGGTACACAGAAACTGGAGATGCTGCCAAGCATGTAGAAATATTACATTGAGAAACTGGTGGATTATCCTTAAGGCTGAGACCCATGACACTCCAACTGTGTACTCTGGGTCTATGAAAAGTACCTTTAGCTAGTATATGTAATGCTATACATAACTTAATTTCCACTGGGATGGGTTCTCCACAGTTCCCACTGGGCTTCATGTCAGGATGGCAGATGATTACTTTTTGCTCTATGGTATCCCTGTCCACCATGTAGTGCTCTAATATTTCTATCTCCCGGAGTCATTGAGAGGTGAAAAGTGGTCTGAACATGCTACACCTTCTGGCAGCAGAAGCAGCAGCACCTTCTATTGGACCCTTTTGCACATACAGATTTGTGATGGCTGTCACAACTGCTAACATTTTGGAGTGTCTTTGGGGCTGTATTCCAACATGTCTTGGAGTTGAGGGCTAAAAAGACCACAGTGTGTAGCGACTCATTTTATATGTTTGCAAATCACTCTGTCATGATTATTTGCTTTATTAGCATGTACCTCAGCTTTTTATAGGCTCATTAGCATATGCTTCCACTACCCCTTGTATGGCAGACTGCCATGATGTGTAGAGCTGTTTCCTAATTAGCAAACAGTCATCAGTTCAAACAAAACATGCTGGAGAGACACATATGTGTCTCAGAGTTTACCCCTTCTTTTCACAGGCTTCCTGTTCACATCAGGCTGAGCCCTTCTCTGTCCATCTTCAAACAAAATTTGGATCAATGGATGGGGAATTGCAAATTCACACCTGGGGTAGTGCCTATGTCCCTTGTGGGTGGTGGCAATCTGTGAAATACTCAAGGCATTGGCAGAAATCCATGCGATCTTCTTGCCCTTACTGGTTATATATTTGTTAAAATTGTGTTGTATTGGCTAGGCTTGTAAGGGCTCTTAAGCCATTAGCCTAGTACTCTCCTATGAACCTATAAACCTATGAATCCAGACCAATGAATGTGAATTTTAGAATTCTCTGAAATTTAATGGGATTTGCTACCTATGTAGTATAAAGCTAACATCCGATCCTACTTCTAATTACTAAAAATCAAACAGCTCATTAGAAGGACCCACTGCAACTAGATAGACAGCTAGATAGCTAGACAGACTTCTTCTTCTTTCGGCTTTTCCCGGTTAGGGGTTGCCACAGTGGATCACCTCTCCGCTCATGATTGGCAATGGAGTTTTACGGTGTCGAGCTGCCAGCCCAGCACCCAAACTTCCACAGAAGGCAAAGATAGCTAGACAGACTGATATATGTAAAAGGTTTATTTTTCACATGTGGAGCTATACAGGAGCCAATATTGTTGGGAAGCTTTGGAGAGAGAGATTGACTGCAAGGGCATTAGTCCCTGTCCCTGTAATATCTGTACTTTTATCTGTTATTTTTAAACTTGAGAAGCTTTTTCCCAAATTCATTGTTTACTGTACTTCTGCAGATGTCTGCAAAGATTTGTTCTCATATACTGGAACAATATTGGGAAAGCTTTTTTTCACTGACTGTGAAACCAGTTGGTGGTCTTAATTTGTGAGGGTATAATCATCTTAAACTCATAGTATCTATCACAAATTAGTTTGAATGTAAAAATAGTTATCAGTGAAATGCTCAGGGCTAGGTATTCTTGTGGCTTTATGAAGGGAGAATGATTAATGAGCATGCAAATTCTGTTGATCTGATGTAGACAGTGGAATATGTAATTAAATAGGAATAAAGGGTTATTATGATAAGGGCATACTCTAATTTTGGTATTAATATGATTTTGGTCACAGCATTTCTAGGTTTGGAGAGAAATGAATAGTAATAGAATGGGTTCCACTTAGTTATTTATCAGGAAAGTCCAACTTGGAATGAAGCCAATTTTCTGCAGAGGCCCAAGGAGAAACACTTCAAATGCATGGATTTATAATGTGGGAGGAAACCAGAGTACCCAGAGAAAACCCACATGAACGCAGGCAGGACATACAGACTCCACACAGAAGGCACGGCAACTGAGAATCGAACCGAACTTCTTGCTGTGCGGCAACCATGCTACTGCAGCACCACTGCACCGTCCGGTTACATGATTGTTTTTCTTGTTATCACATCTGTGTGGTCATTCAATAACGCAGAAGGGTCTAATGACTTCAGGGTTTTGAAATTATTTGATTTTGCATTTTTCACTGGTTAAGATAATATGTTTTTACATATTTTTGAGTTTTTGCTGTTTTCTGGAAAATCTCACTATTGTTTTAGAAGAGATTAAGGGCACACAATTTCTAATGATGCATTTACATAGTTCAGAGTATTAATTCTGTAGATGTTTGGGGATGGTGGACAAGATAGGTTTAGATTAATGGATAATTATATTTGCTGGATGGGTGATATTATTAGAGTGAATGGCAGAGGCAATATAATTTTTGAAGACAGAGAAAACTGCTTTCAGAACAGATCCTTAGAAAAATCCAGATGTCAATCATCCTTAATCTGGTAGAAATATAAGCAGCCACACTGAAAGTCCTGTTAGACAACTTTTGAACAACAAGGGGTACTGCTGCTATATCAATGCATGTCAAGTTTTATTACAAGAAGCATTTGGTTGACATTCTCCAAAAGCACTAGGTATATCTACAAAAAAGTTTTAAGTATCTAGGTTCTTCTTCCAGCTGAATCTTTTTTGCATATTTTGCTATTAAACTGTCGTGACCATTTTTATACCCACATGAAGCTCATTAAGTTGTAGAAGCTCAAGGAGTTGAACACAAAATTATGGTTGGTGTAAAGTCCTGTCACTTCAAAGGGTGTGTTTCATATATATAAGGATGATTGTGTTTCTTTAAATCACCTTGAGATTGTGGCCAAGATAAAAGAGAAGAATTAAAGATATGGGAAACTGGATTTGAAAGCCAACAATGTGTTCTGTGTAGAATTGCTCTCTGCAAACTGTGACTAGGATTACCACCTGTCCCACTTTGCGAGGGACAGTCCCTCTTTGGGCAGTTGTGTCCTGACAAAAAATTGTAAAAATGGCAAATGTCCTGAGATTTTAGGACAAAATTATTTCCTATATTTTATGTAATAGTTGCATAAAACAGTTAATTTTGTATCTAAAATACCTAAATGTTATAAGAAACAGAATAAGCAACTAAAATGCTACAAGAATAAGCTTTTATTTAGGCAAAATATTTAAGTTCTAACTTTTGTACTGACCGTAGGTATGTGTCGGCCTGTAAAATCTGATGTTTGTACCAAAAATGTCCCACTTTAGCCATTTGAAAAGGTGGCAACCCTAACTGTGACGGCTGGCATTCTGTTCAAGCTTGTCCAACAGTTTTTGATGAGATAAAGTGTAGATTTCTCTGAAGCAGAAGGAGGAGGAGGAGAAAGCATAGATGAAATATCTGTAACCTATTTGCCTTGGCTATGGCTAATATTATTTAGGTCATACTAGTGTTGGGCTGGTATCTGTATAGTTTGGTTGTGCTGCAGTACTGTTTTAGAAGAGTGGCATTCATTTTAGGGGATGAGTTTGCATTCTTTCTATTACCAAGTTAACAATTTCCTTTATGAACTTCCAAAACTGTTTAGGCTGTTAAGCCATTATGTTTTGTTTGTTTCTAGTGTAAGAGGACCTTACATGTTTAAAGTAAAGTTTACATTTCTATTTTACTAATTAAAGGATTTAAGGAGATCTGGATTATTAGCTACTTTTTATAGTTTTCCATTTTATTCAATATTTTTGTCAAATTCCTAGCCACACTAGCAGTCTGCCTTTTCATCTTTTTTGTCAAATGAGGAAGTGTTTGTTCAGTATGGTTGTAATAAAAATAATAATAATGCTTCCAATAGGTTGTGAAAGTGATAGGCCTTGACCACCTAGTACTACAAAGGTTTATATGTTTAAATGTATATATTTCTGTTGATTCTGAAATATTCTTTTGAGGAAATCATGACTGGAGAAAAGCTGGGTGCTTTCAAGCTAAGAAAGGTAATTATTGGTAAAGTGTCACTGACAGAGTTAGGAAGAGTAATAAAAATTTGCTAATGCTAGTACATTTTTTATAAGATAGTAGTATCTGCCTCAAGCATTGTTTATCCTAGTAGGAGTTGTGACTGGCTGATAAAGTTCATTATGTGTGTTATATTTTGATAATAAGATGAGATATAATTAGCACAGGGTATACTTTAAGGGTATAGATTTAAGACAATTTATCAAAATCCTGAAAGTTGATTGGCAAGTTCAATAGTCTACCATGAGCAAGGCTATGACAAGGCTCCCACTGACTAGAGACATGCATAGCCATCAGTTACTATAAAGCAATGCTGTCAAAACAAGGAGGAAACTGGAAGGGGCAGAGCCTAATGGCTAACTGAGAGCAGCTTGATTTTGAGCTCTTCATACTCATACTAGAAAATACAGGAAAAACTAAATATATTTAAAAAATTTTGGGTAAATATCGAAGATGAAGTAATTTATAACAAAACTACCAATTTTGAAGAAAAAATTCTGAAATTTTCCTGTCAAATACTACAGAGGACATTCCAAACTGTTTGATGATGAGTAACTCCAAGAATTCACACTCAGACTCTATTATAAAAAAAGAGATGCAACAGATATCTGCTACTTTGCTGGACTTATCGCTAAAATGGACAGATTTACTGAAAATCTAGAAAGTCTTAAAGATAACTGCCAAAACAAACAGAAGTTTTTAAAGAAATCTTACAACAGCAACAAATAAAAATATCAGACATTGAGACTTCCTTAAGTGATGTTGATGGGAGGTTAAAAGAAAGTGAACTACATACTCAATTTCTGCTACAACAGAACACTTGGTTAATAAATAAAGTTGATGATATAAAGACTAGAGAAAGAAGGACAAACATAAGGATTTTTGGTCTTCCAGAGAAATCCGAAGGTGACGACATTATCTCATTCTTGAACTCTTGGTTTCCTGAAGTTCTCGGACTAAAAGAAGGCTTATCTTATGGGATAGAGAGGGCACACAGAGCTATCGGTAAGCCACTTTCTATTTCTTCTAAATCAGCTCCAAGATCCATAGTAGTTAAATTTCTTTCTTTTATGGATAAAGAGCTTATACTGAGATCTGCATGGAGGAAAAGTCCTGTTATGTATAAACAGTCATTATTAAGATTTGATAATGACTATTCAACAAGAGTTCTGGATATAAGGAAGAAAACATGGCCATTAGTAAAACTTTTAAAACAACATAAAATCAAAGCGCAGCTCTCTTATCCAGCCAAAATAAGAATCCAATATAACAATGACATGAGAACATTCAACAGCATAGAGGAAGCAACATCTTTCATAAAGAATAATAACATAATTCCACTACCTGAAGAAATGGACTGGTTAAATTCATCCTCTTTAAAAGGGCTCCAGGAAAATTATTTGGGCGGAGGCAAGAGAAAAAAAGAAACAAAAGACTGACAAAAAGAACTCTGATGATACTATTTCTCTCAAAGTATCAACTAAGGTATGATTATTATATATTAAAACTAAACTCTTTAATACACTAGTATAAAGCAGTTCTTTTTTTCTTTTTTCTTTTCTTACTTAATAGTTTAGTTTAATATAATACTTAAATGTTAGTACTAATTAATAACTTATTAAAGCCCTGAAGTATATACTTATTCTCTATTTACTTATTCTCTAAATACTTATTCTCTATATACTTATTCTCTAAATACTTATTCTCTATATACATATTCTCTATTTACTTATTCTCTAAATACTTATTCTCTATTTACTTATTCTCTAAATACTTATTCTCTATATACTTATTCTCTAAATGCTTGAAAACAATAACCAATGAAGTCTACTAGACATTCTTTTTATTTTGTCACTAAGCTTTTAATATAAACTGCCCTTTTAAATGGTTTTCTCTATACAACTACTCAGTTGATAAATTAAGGCACTTTCAATGCCTGAATAAATATTATCATTTTTAGTAATCACATTTATGTTATTTTAAAGTGTACATTCAAAATTCATTGATTTATTTTGATGTAGAGTATTGTGATAAAAATGTTATACAATAGAATCACTCATGAACATTTTAGATGTTTTCAGTATATTACTGTATTATTTGAAAGTAAAAAAACATTTACGAGCCTTCTGCTCAGTTATTTTTAGTTTCCTTATCTAAAAAGTTGTTCACCGCTTCATACATAGCACGTGACATATTTAACTGTATATTGATGTAATTTAAGTTACTGGCCAGAAGACAGCGTATAAATACACACTATTGCAGAGTTTTTCTTTTTAACACTGCTGTCTCTTTTCTATATAAGTGTTTGGTTACTAGAATAGTGCAAAATAATAATTTATTTAAAAGTGTACATTCAAAATTCATTGATTTAATTTGATGTTGAGTATTGTGATAAAAATGTTATACAATAGAATCACTCATGAACATTTTAGATGTATTCAGTATATTACTGTATTATTTGAAAGTAAAAAACATCCACGAGCCTTCTGCTCAGTTATTTTTAGTTTCCTTATCTAAAAAGTTGTTCACCACTTCACACATATCACGTGATATATTTAACTGTATATGGATGTAATTTAAGTTACTGGCCAGAAGATGGCGTGTAAATACACCCTATCACAGAGTTTTCTTCTTTAACACTGCTGTTTCTTCTCTATACAAGTATTTGGTTACTAGAACAGTGCAAAACAACAATTTATTCAAAAGTGCACATTCAAAATTCATTGATTTAGTTTGATGTAGAGTATTATGATAAAAATGTTATACAATAGAATCACTCATGAACATTTTAGATGTATTCAGTATATTACTGTATTATTTGAAAGTAAAAAACATCCACGAGCCTTCTGCTCAGTTATTTTTAGTTTCCTTATCTAAAAAGTTGTTCACCACTTCATACATAGCACACGATATATTTAATTGTACATAGATGTAATTTAAGTTACTGGCCAGAAGATGGCGTGTAAATACACACTATTGCAGAGTTTTCCTCTCTAACACTGCTGTTTCTTCCCTATACAAGTATTTAGTTACCAGAATAGTGCGCTATCATTGCCTGACTAAATATTGTTGTTCTTGGTGAATGCTTTTATGTAGCTTAGAGGTACACATTTACAATTTGTTAATTTGAATTAATGTAAAGTATATTAATGAAAATATTATAAAATGGAACCACTCATGAACATGTTGGGAAGCATCTAGAACATTAAAGTATTATCTGAAGGTGAACAGTATTCATAAGCCTTCTGCTCGGCTTTTTCAGTTTTTTTGTCTGAAAAGTTGTTCACCGTCCACATTCATAAGCACGCGATATATCCTAGCATGTTTAGATGCAATTTAAGTTACTGACCACAAGATGGCGTGTAAACACGCACTATCGCAGAGTTCTTTCCTTAACACCGCTGTTTTGATTACAGTAAAGGAAGCGTTTGCTTCAATTATTCTCACACTTCATATATTCTTTCGTATTTTATTAAAAATTTATGGTTTATTATCAATCTCAGTTAATATCTCATGCAAGTATAGCGTTAGATCTGCTTTGAAGACAACGCTATTATAACAAGAAAGATAGTGAATCATTTAAATACTGTTGTGTCTTAATGGGTGAGTGTCTGGTAAAAGTATAATACATGCGCTCTGTGAACACATCTAACCGACACTGGGTTAGATGAGTTTCTTATAGTTGTTAAGTTGTATAGAAATGGAAGAAGAGGAAAGGAAAAGGGAAGGTGAAGATTCTGAGTGTCAGCTTACTGGGAATTATATTTTCATTTAACTAAAGATTGCTTTATCATACTTGTTATTGTATAAAAGAAGTACTATATGTAAAATGTTTATTATAAATGATTAGTTATGGGACAAGAGTGCTATTGCACCATTATCAAGGTAGATTTTCTTTGCAAGTATAATTCTAATTTTGACCTTTCTCCTTTCTGTTTTATAGTTTTAACATATAAGTTGAGACCCTTTACTAGTTACCAGACGTTCACTACATTTGTGATAAGCAGAAGTCAATATTCTGATATGTGTGATCTTTAAATTGAACTTAATAGAGAAAATCTTATGAATAATAACTTACTAATAACAGAACTACAAAAGATCACATATAAGTAATTTAGGAGTGAAATTTTTTACATACTTTATTAATTTTAGATTGTGGAACTATCAGAGTTATAAAACTGACATTGACTGAAGAATGAGAAAATGCTTTAATGTAAAGCATTATAAATATTGCTTTAATTCTAACTGTTATTATATTAAATTTTATAAATGAATATTATTGTCTGTAAAGACTTTAATTGGTTTTGATAAAGTGGTTAGCTATATGTCAATTAACTTCACTGTGCTGATGTAATACCTTATATAGATCTAAAAATATGTAAAAAAATATTTTTTATTTTAAACAGTATCTATCTATCATACTCACTCTACTTCTTTTTATTATTAATAACAATGTTAAGTATCACTAATGACAATTAATGATCTGACATTTGCTAATATATTATTTACAATTGGTAATTTGCAAAAATTTCATAATATTAATGAAAAATGAACATCTAATATATTGTTAAAGTAATTAACAAATGTCTTATTTAAAATTGTTTGCAATTTGAAATAATATCTCATTTTAGAATCTAATTAGTAATGAACAAAATTTCACAGACTAGGTATATATGTTATTTACATAATAAGTGTATCTTGTTCTCTGGTTTTAGTTTTCATTTTTTTTGAGGCCCACATTTTAAAGCAACATTTCCTCATTAATGCAACTATTATTATTGAGGGTAAATCTGTTTGAACTTTTAAGTCCAAACAGATTTGAGGTGCTAGACACTTCATGTTTGGGATTTAGAATGGTAAAATCATTAATTGTTTATTCAATTTATGTTAACACAATGTTTTTCAGCTTTTTCTTTTTTCAGTGGTCCAATTTGAAACTTTTTTTAAGCATAAATAGAAATAAATATATTCATTTCAAAGTAACTTTTAAAAGAGAGGATAAATCTAATATGCAAAACACATTAACTTCCAAGGTAAAACAAAATTTCAAGAACAAACAATCCAAAAGTACAAATAAGTACTTAAAAAATGACAGACACAACTTTATTATCTATAAATATTAATGGTTTAAATAATTCTATAAAAAGGTCGAATTTTCTAAGATATTTGAAATTACAAAAAGCACAAATCATATTTATACAATAATCTCATTTTAAAAGAGATGATAATTTCACATGGAAACCTAGTGACTATCTAATTCTTTCTCACTCCCTTTACAAAAAAAAAACAAGAGGAGTTATAATGTTATGGAAAAAACGTGTAGTTATTCCTCAGATCATTTACAAACACGAAGATAAAGAAGGGTTAATATCAATTGTAATAATAAAATATCAAAATAGAATTTGAACTTTAATAAATATTTACTGGATTCCTGGAATAGGATTGTCTACGGTTAAAAAACACATAGAATTAATTAACAAAGTAAATAAAGGTATGATAATAATGGGGGGAGATTTCAATTGTATTTTAGATAACTCTGAAACAACTAATAAAAGAAAGTTACGTCTCACACCCGTAAGTAAATATTTCAAGAGATGGTTAGAAAGCTTAAATCTAATAGATACATTTAATTTTAAAGATTCTAACTTATTAAGTTATGCACATAGCGATTATCGCTTTAATACTAAAACAAGAATATATAAAATATTGGTCTCCTCTGATTTAAACAGTAGGATAACAAGATATTCTATTATCCCATGTCCCCTTTCAGACCATAACGCCTTAATTCTTAAACTACAAATTGATTTCAAAAGATTAAACACTATAACTAGAATACCAGCTTACATCCTTAAATTAAAAGAGTTTAAACCTTGGCTAGATTCAGAAATCAAATATTTCTTAGAAACAAATCCTACTAACAATACAAATAATATAATAACTTGGGATACACTCAAGGCTTTTTTGTATGGCAAGATTATAGGATGGTTTAAAAATAAAACAAAGGAATGGGAATCTGAATTGCATAACATACAAAAACGAATAACAGAAATAAATACAAGTTCTTATGATGTAATAGATTCTCAGGAAAAAAAAGAAATTATAGATTTAAATAAAAATATAATGAATTCCTCACTCATAAAACAAATCTAGCTTTGGAAAAACTAAAATTTGCTTCAATGTCAACTTCTCCAAAACACTTACATAATCTAGCAATGAGAATTAAAAAGCAGAACTTAGAAAATAACATCATAAATATAATACATGAAGGAAAAGGGAAAAAAGGTATCTGATGTGAATGATATTCTTGAAGCTTTTAAGTTCTATTATGCTAAGCATTATGGAAATAATGATAATAATATTTTATTTTCAGATCAGAAATTTAATAGTTCCTTAATAAAAAAAACTACCTGATCAATTAAAAGTAGAAATGGACAAGCATATCTCAATAAAAGAAATAAAAGATATAATTAAAGTAAGTAAAAACAACAAATCACCAGGAATGGATGGAATAATAATGGAATTATATAAAATTTTTCCAAATTCAGCAATTTCTCTACTTCATAACATGCTAAATGATATTCAAACTCAAATGATTACTCCACCATCCTGGAAATATTCACTAGTTACCCCTATAAAAAAAGATAAAAGCGATCCATCCCAATGTAGTTCATATAGACCTATCTTCCTGCTTAATAATGATTATAAAATCTTTATGTCTATCTTAGTAAATAGAATTAAGAAATCCCTGACTAAAGTCATAAATGAAGACCAAACAGGCTTTATATCTGGAAGACACACATATGACAATATTCAGAGAATTTTAATCATTATAGAAGCTTTGAACAGAGACAATTCAGAAGATCTTATAATCACATTAGATATAGAGAAAGCATTTGATTCGGTAAACTGGAGGTATCTATTTAAAATTTTGGAACTTTTTGAATTCCCATTAGACTTTATAAATTTAATAAAGAATATATATAAAGACAACCTGGCTTATGTAAAATTAGGCCCATTTACCTCGGAAGCTTTCAAAATAACTAAAGGCTCTAAGCAAGGTTGCCCTATATCTCCCATCCTGTTTGCCCTGGCGATAGAATTATTTGCGTCTGCAATACGAAGTGATCTAAAAATAGAAGGAATTAACTTTTACAATAAATTTAATTCTAAAATCATGTTATTTGCTGACGATATATTGCTGACTTTAAGACTGAATGAAGAGTCCATGCGAGAATTAGAGAAACAAGTAGAAGATTTTTTTTCCATTTCAGGTCTTTGTTTCATTAAATCCAAATCAAAACATATACTTCTAAATAAAATAGATGACGTGCATCTGAATAAATATCAAATAATTGGAGAAAAGGTTTATTCACTAGAATATCTAGGAATTCTTATATCTGAGAACATAGATACTACCATGACCTTAAATTATAATAAAATCCAAAATTTAATTCAAAAACAAGTTAATAGCTGGAATAAATTAATGTTAAACTTGGAGGATAGGTTACAGTTAATAAAAATGATATTACTACCACAAATAAACTATATAGCATTAGCAATCCCTATTTTACCAGATAAAAAAGTTATAAAGACAATACAGAAACTTTTAATGGATTTTCTTTGGTATCCAAAAAAGAATAGAATTGCATTCTCACATCATATTAGACCCTGGGACTTGGGAGGAATTAAATTTCCAGACATATAAACGTATATTAAAGCTTCCATCATTAAACTTATACTAAATTGGGTAAATCCAAATTATTCATCCACATGGAAAATTTTATATTTAACTTTCTTCTTAAATGAAAACAAAATATTAAAAAATATGGATTTGGAGAATTATAACAACCGGCATGTTCTATGTCATAGCTTACAAAATAAAACAACAAAGCCCACTAATTTATCATATCTGAATAATATTTATAATCTATTTAGAAAATTTATAATTACAAATCCAGATATAAAATTATGGTTCGATCTCTTAATACCATTTAAAACATCAAAGAATTTTAAAGAAAAAATCCAAGAATAAATACTCATTCATTGGGAATCCAAAAACTTTATTTACTGGTTTCAATGCTTAAATAATCACAGTACTTTAACCACCCAACAAGTAATAAATGAGTTTAGTGTATCTGAAATAGACAGAACAGAACTTCAAAAAATACTACAATATGCAAGTGATTTATGTAGAATTATTAATGGTTCAAGCTTTAATACTATACCTAAGTTCATAAAATATATACAAGAATTCATTTATGGAAATCATATTTTTAACAAAGGACTTGACAATAAATCTATCATCTGAAGGTATAAATGACCTTTTGTTGTCAGTTAAGCTAACATCAAACTTCCAGATATGGAAAATCTTCACATGGAAATTTTTACATAGAGCCTTTTATACACCATATAAAATAGCCAAATTTGACCCTGCCCAAAAGCCCACATGCTGGAGATGTACTGTAAACTGTAAGGCAGATTGGATACATATATTTTATAATTGCATTAAAAAATTCTGGGAAGATATTAATAGATTTCTACAAGCCGTTTATAATGATAAATTTGTTCTAACAAAATCTTTAATTTTTTTGAATGTAGATGACTCAGTAACTATGAGTAAAAGTGATCAATATCTTTTATGGTCTATTCTGGCTGTAGCCAGAAAATGTATAACAAGAAAATGGAAATCCACTGTTCCTCCAAGTTATGAAGACTTCATATCTCTATTAAAGGAATCTGCACAGAAAGAAATAAAAGTCAAAGAAGAAAGAATTTTTCCCAGACGTTGGACAGACAATCCTTGGAATAAAATCTTAATACTTATAGACACATTACAAAAGGACAGAATTTCTTCTACATGAAATTGAAATGTCATAAACTAAGATGAACTTATGTGAATATATGCCAGTAAAGGTTATACTAGTTCTATGAGATTATTCCTCTTTATAACCTTATTGGTTAATCCTTTTCATTGGACCACCTGTAAATATTGTACATATTGTTATAGTTATTAACTATTTTCTTTTATTTTGAATTGTAATTTGAAATTTACTGTATCATAATTTGTCTACAAACAAAAAAAATAAAAATTATTTAGCAAAAAAAAAAAACAAGGAGGAAACTGAAGACAACAACATCTGTATTTTCTCATTGCTTTGTCTAAACAAAATACTAAAATGTTTCAACCATACACTTAAGCCACACACATAGCGATCAAAGAATTTTATTATTTAGTTTTTATTTATTTTACATTTGTTTACCTGGATAGTCCGACTGGGCTAGTAGCCCATTTTCAACATAGGCCTGGGGAGAAAGGCTCCAAAGATAGCTACATACATTGTAGATAGATTATACAAGCAAGATACAATCATTTACAAGTTGGATACTAACATTTAAAACACATAATAAAATGAAACATAGTGAAATTAGATAATAAAAATAGCAATATAGCTAAACATTATTATCAATTATATACACATATAACATAACATAATACTAGGACAAAATCCTTTACTATATGGCAACCTGGTAGTACAGTGGGAAGTGAAATGAAAAAGAGTTTACCAGGTGTGATACAGGTGCAGAGCTAGTTATTAAAGAGGTGTTGTCTAAGTACTTGTTTAAACATGAAGTTGGTGGGGGTAGTGAGTATGTATTGTGGGACTGAGTTCTAGGTTTTTGCAATGTGATTAGCAAATAAAGAGTCACTATATGAGTTGTAAGATTTGTGTGTTTGTAGAAGTAGTTTGTTGGATGTTCGGAGTGTACATGATACATGGCAGAGTTGGACAAGATTTATTAGTGATGGACAGGCATCTGGTTGAAAAATGATGTTATGAGCAATTGTCAGTTGATTAAGTGTTAGAAGATGTGGCAGCTCTAGCCAATGAAGACTTCTAAGGGCAGTGCAGTGGTGGACTCTATGAGGGTAGGTTAGCAGCAATTTTGTGGTAGCAAGTCTCTGGTTTTGAAAGGTCAGATTTTCTAAGGTTGGTGAAAGTGGGAGAAGCATAAAGAAGTGTGGATAGAAGGTGAGTTCTGACAAGGGTCATTTTTGAGTGAGGGTTGAGGAATGATCTGGATCTATATAGGCAGACACGTTTTATATGTATTTTCTTGACTGTTAAGGCAAAGTGTTTGTCAAATCTTAATGAGCTATCTATTGTGACTCCTAGATGTTTAGTGGTATCTGTTGGTTCTATTTTGGTGCCATTGGAGGAGAGGATATATAGTGGGGAAGAGGGATCAGTGGATTTATTATGTGTGAATAACATAAGTTTTGTTTTATTGGGGTTTAGTATGAGTTGGTTCTTCCTGAGATATAGTTCTATATCTGAGATGGCTTGTTATATTTTGAACTGTACTTCTGGATAGGAGAGGGCTGCATAAATGACTGTAGAGTCATCAGCATATTGTACTATGTTAGCATGAGGGGTAGTGGAGTTAAGTTTTATAGTAAAGATGGAGAAGAGTAAGGGGCCAAGTATTGAGCCTTGTGGGACACCAATAGTAACAGGTAGAGGAGGAGATAAGTTATCAGCCCATTTAACAGCTTGCTGCCAATTAGATAGGTAGCTGTGTAACCAAGACAGTACTGAAGAAGACATGTGTAAAGAGGAAAGTACTTGTAGTAGTATTTGGTGTGAAACAGTGTCAAAGGCTTTAGACATGTCTAAGAATATTGAAGAAACAAGGTTATTGCTTTTTTGTGGCTGTTCATGGTATTTGTGAAACTTAAGAGAGCTGTGGTAGTTCTATGTTTTGGTCTAAATCCATGCTATGTGTTGGGGAGTAGGTTGTTTTTGAGTAGGTAGGAAAGAAGTTGGGAGTGAATATACTTTACCAATATTTTGCTAAGAGGGGAAAGTATAGCAATTGGTTGATTATATCTGTGCAGGGTCCTCCTTTGTGCAGGGGAATAATATGAGATACTTTCCATAGTATTGGTACATATTGCAGTGATAGATTGATTGATAATTATGGATATTGGGTAGGAAATGGAATCAGCTCCAAGTTTAAGAAACTCATTTGGGAGTTGATCAGCAGCAAGAGTAGTTGGTTTGAGTTAAAGAAGGAGGTTTTTATGTCATTAGTCTGGATGGGTTTAAATGAGAAGGTGGGGGAGTGGGAATCAGAAACAGTAGGTATAGTTAGAAGGGAGTGGTAAGGTATAGTTGGAGTTGATGAAATGTGTGTTAAATTGGACTGCTACTGATGCGTTGCTATTTCCTATTGATGTTATTGATTGTTACTGATATTAAGAAGCAATTATTAAGAAGACCGCAGCCACTGTAAGTATACCTGTGCATATATTTACCTTCAGTAGTGATGTATACAGTTCTGCAAGGGATTATGTTGTGTAAACAGGCTGTAAAAACAGTTGCTCTGCAGTTGCTAGATACTTCTTATATGTTTTTACATGTATCAAGCAGGTGGTAACATGCGCATGTTACAGAAGTGTTGCTAGACTGACACCAAGTTGAGGAAGGACGTATGGATTCTTAAGGTACTACTAAGTCTTTCTAGTAATGTAAAACATCAATAAAGGCATTATCCTAATAACAAATGGCTTGGGAGATCCCCACATCATTTGTATTATCCTACATAGGGCATTTGGTTCCCCTACCGTCTTTCTCTGAGCTAAATCATGCCAGTTTAGAATAAGTCTCATCGTAACCCACAGCCCTCTCACAGACTACTGCATTAGCATTACAAGAGAAAAGTGACAGGTTAGTTAAACAATTTTCTGTACAGATCCGCAGGCTTTCACATCTTGTTTATGCAACACAGTGTTGTAAAAAACTGTGACACATTCATATGCACTGGCATATAACTCTTCATATTTTCGTTTTAAGGTAAAACATAATAAATGGTTGGTACGGACATTTTTTGACATTGTATCCAGCTTTCAAGTTGCACTATTTGAATTTGGTTTGTATTTACTAAGCTTCACTCTTGAGTAAACTGCAGATGTTTTTATATGGTTGCTTTGCTTTTGCCTGACTAGCTCCTACTTCAAGAAGAAAGACATTGACACTCATTGGCATTCATGCTTAGGAAAAATCAAAAGCAGTTCCTGGTGGATGTATGGATAAATAATGAAACAACACTTATTATAAATAATTCCATTAAAATAAGATTGCTTATAATACTTACTGTTAGCTGTAATGAAAAATGAAATACCATCATTTTTGAAGAATGTCAAGTCCCTCTGTATTTCTCACTTTTGGGACTGTATTTCCAAATATTCTAAGTACAAACAGTGCAACCTAGGGAGTAAGGAAAGACTTCCTTAACCAATTCTGACATGATTTCAATCTTTTAAATAGCACTATTATGTCAAACCATGTATCTTTCTAAGTTTTGTATTCTTCACCACATTTTTGTATTTGCATTACTGCTGAGGAATAACTATATTATATAATTTGCATTACTTTTCAGTATTAACTTCTGTCAAATCTCTGGTATGACACATTTTGCATAACAACCCTCCCCTGCCACATAGAACAGGCTATGGCAGAACTGCATGAGTTAATGGGCATTTTATTTAACTCAAAAAAGGAAGTTATGCACTTTAACACCAGATAAGTCATTGGCGTTATATAGATAAATTGAAAGATTATTTTCATTTTATGTTTTGCATTAAGGCAACACTGTACTCATAATGACTATAGAGCAATGTGAGTTGAAACACATAATCTTAATTATTTATGTAATTTGAAAACTCCAATATTTTTGTAAAATTATTTTGTATCCAAGAAATATATATTACACACATATTCACTTTATATGCAGTACTGTAAACTACAACAAAGGCACCCCTTTTTAGGAATGCTTTTCTACAGTATTATTTCCTTATAGTCTCCAGTCTTGGCATGTTCTATGATCAGTTACTATTTACAAGTGAGGCTCAAGCAATGTTCCTACAGAGAGAGGAAAAATCCATGTTTGTCTTATGTTAAGAAACTTGATTCTTCCTTGGAGGAAAATTTGATGCAGTTTTTAATTAAGTATTCTTAACCAAACATTATCTAAGTTTTACTTATTCATTTAATATTAATTTTCTTTTGTAAAGTAATAATCACCAGCTGGTTTGTATGTTAATTACTATAAAATGTTAAATTTTATGACTACTTCTTGTGTCTTGCCTAACCCCAACAGCACACTTTACTAACGCCTACATATGGGATTAACACACAATTAAGTATATTGCTTTCAGTGAGCCCACTTTTGAAGTACATGCTCTCCTTATCTTATAATGCAGGAAAATAAGGACTTGCATTTTAAATGTCTTACTTTAAGAGATAAGCAAGCTTGTTTATATTCTGCACACAAAATAAAAAAAAAGTCAGGAGTTTATTTTCACAGCTGGAGGATGATGCTAAAACTAATTTGGCATTTACACGGTCCAGATGAATGCATTCCAGAAGATTTTCATTCTCTCTCTGCAGGGTGCACTTAGTGTATGTTATTCAGCTAGTTATTTAAGTTTCCAGGTGAAACTCTAAACCAAATCTTATTTGCAAAGAGGATAAGATAATTAAACAGGCAGTTAACCACATTTGCTGTAGCATGGTTTAGAATTAGTGATACAGAAGTCTGACAGCATTGATAATATAAACGAAACTGACATGCTATGCATATTTCATTTTCTCTTAAGACTTTTTCTATGATAGAGCATGACAGAGACTGGTAAAATTATATATGTTTGTGTCTGTTGATATCTGAAGCTATATTCACCTACACAAAGCTATGTCTATATATCACCCATATCTATATATTTTGTAATTTATCATACTACTCATTAAATATACAATGGAATATAATACACTCAGAAGTTTGAATTCTTCACACATGCTTTCCAAAACTGAAAATAAAAGCCTGGGTTGACCTTGTCTATAAAAAAATAAGGATTTAACATGAACGATCTATACATGCTAATAACTGGAAAAGTCTATACAGCTCACAACCCAACATAAAATGTCTTAAATGTTATAATTCCCTCCCTATATGGTTTCCTTGGTACAAATAAGAATTAAGTGGTCTCTAGATTTGAAGCATCACAGTACATTTAGTGATGAGTAAAAGCAGACACAAGTCACAGTCTCAGGCTCCATGACAGATATAATGACCACAGAACATTCCTCTAATTCACCAGTCATTCTGACTTCATCACCTTCACTCTTCACCAGCTCTTCCTGACTCTTTTGGAACCTTTCTTTCATTTGACTTTCTCTCTCTCTTAGATATGTCAGATTTTTCTCTTTCCTTCGACTCCCACAAGGTTGCACCTGAAAAATACGTTACACAGGAACATTGTTCCCCATTACAGCGATAAGCATAGCACTCTGTGTTTATTAAATAAATGGTACCAGCAACCCTGTTGCAATATTAAACAGTGCAAAAATGTTTGTTTCATAGTGGAAGCCATGATGCTGTGTTACGGTGTGTGTGTGTGCGTGTGTGTGTGTGTGTGTGTGTGTGTGTGTGTGTGTGTGTGTGTGTGTGTGTGTTTGTGTGTGCATGTGTGTGTGAGTGTGTGCATTTGCATGTGTGAGATCTGTGAGATCAGGATATTGATAATAGTAAGACTTTGGATAGTTTAATTTTTCATAAAACTATAAAGTATATGGAATGTAACAAAGGTGGGACAATTTTAGCTTTGTACTCAGGCAAATAAGCTGAAAGCATGTTAAAGCTTTTATACCCTCAGCTTTTATATTCAGATAAGTGATTTAGAAAGGTAGACAGGGAAGATGCTTAGAAGCTTACAAATGGATTGATGAAAGTCTGAGTGAATTATTACAGAAGGACGTTAAAACTCATGATATTTATCAATTTTGTAGAGTTGACAATCTCATCTTTTTTATTGAAAAATACAAATTGATGAAAAAAGTACTTTTGTTTTGTATTTTATTTTGACTATGACATTAGAAAGTAATTACTTTGTGTTTAATTCAGTGTTTTTTTATAAATAAGTAGGAATGATGACAGGGTATGTCATGCCCTCAATATTTGCCAATATGTTTATGGCAAATTAAAAAGAGTGGTATGTATTGCAGTCTAGTTATAAGGAGAAGATAGTTATGTATTTTTCATTTTACTGATGAGATTTTTTTGCCTGTGGAAGGGGACAGAAGATTATATTTGTTTGTGAGACAGCTTAAGTGCAGTATAGAATTTCCATCCAATAAATGCAGTAAATCAGATCACAGTGTTCAGATTCTAGATAAGGAGGTTTTAAAAGATGAGTAAACCATTTTACTGTAATAGTTTTGTATACTTTAGAATCCCTCACCCTAGTCAAATGAAGTTTAAGGTTCATAAAATGTCAGGTTTTATGGCTTAATAGGATTACCAACAGAGATACTGAATTTGAACAACATATAGATCTTTTAGTGAAAATTTGTATTAAACAGGGATTATCTTTTTAGAGAAATCAAAAAAGCAATTGAATTGCTGAAATACAACAGTGAACTTAAATTTCCTCCTGTTTTATATGAAAGTGGTGTTAATGGGAAAGAGGAGAATAAAGGTTAGACGTCGTGAGGATAAGGGTTGAATTCAGTGTTGATGCTAGCCTGATTTAAAAATATGATAAGAGGTAAATGGAAGATTTTACTGGTTAATTCATCATGATGAAAAATAGGTAGGGAGCCCTTTTTCATTATTGGGAGGTGCAGGATATTAAGAGATTAGTAGAGAGTTGTAAATGTATTGACAAATGGATAAATTCACAGAACAAGAAAGTAACTTACAAGTATCTTAGGTGTTAAGTACTGTATATATGGGTGAGAGTCCATTTTTTTACAACCAGCCACTGGTTTTACTTATGGAAGTAAAGGATGGGAAAGCAGTTAGGAGAAAGAGTATCAGACCATTTTTATTATATCAAAATGTACCCTTACAATGTCCTTCATAGGTACTCTTAAATCTGCTGATTTTAAGTTATCTTG
The DNA here is from genome assembly GCF_019279795.1 of Protopterus annectens. Taxonomy (NCBI): domain Eukaryota; kingdom Metazoa; phylum Chordata; order Ceratodontiformes; family Protopteridae; genus Protopterus; species Protopterus annectens. Next base: position 47,995,174 of record NC_056736.1, read on the forward strand.
CTATTCTGTTTAAGACAAAGTTTGTTTAATGAACAAAGATTGGCATGTTGAATTGGTTCTGTACAATAAAGTAATTTATTGGTGGCTTACATTTGTTTACCCAGACTTAAAGGAATTCATGAGTATCCAGCCTGTTTTGTAATATAGTAGACTTAAGCGGGTTAGTCTATTGTCTTTTTAATTGACAATTGTTAATTATTTAATTGAAGTGGTAGGTTTTTTTATTTATTTTTTATTTGTTTATTTACATTTGTTTAACGGGATAGTCCATCTGGGTATAAACCCATTTTCAACAGAGTCCCAGGGAAAAAAAACCTCCATAAATGCAATGTACATTAATATACAGAAAAAGATACTTTAATAAAGTAAGAGAAATACAAATGTACACTGACTTTAAAAACATAACATCAAGGTCATAGAATAGTATCATAAGCATTCTTTACAGAGTTTAAAGTTTTATTTTTTTATTTTTTAAAGTATATAAGGATATATTAGTCAGGTTAGTACAGACAGAGAAAAAGGTAAGTAGAAGAGGATGAAAAAGAATTCTGATAAAGTTAATAACAGGTCATAAAAGGCTACTGATCTGGGGGAATAATTAACCTGGATTGACACAAGAACATACTGTACATTTATACTATTCATTTTACTGAGTGTTGTATATAACCGGTTTGTTATTTTTACTAAACTGTTTGATTAAATCCTCTTTGATGTTTTGGGACAAAAACGCTTACCAATTGCCATTAAATTATTTATTTATTTTTGTATTTATTTTACATTTTTTTCCCATGAAAGTCCAACTGGGCACAGGTCCATTTTCAGCGGAGGCCTGGGGAGAAAAGCTCCAGATAAAAAATATATAAAAATACATAAAAATACATAAAAAATACATGCATGCTACAGATCACCCTCTCAAACTCAGGAACCCCACACATCCTTCCTGAAGACACTGGAGAGTATGAATGTCTCTCCAAATACCATCATATTGGGAGACTTCAACTACCCAAACATAGACTGGGAACACTACTCAAACCCCAACACCCTAAGACAAAGGTTCCTAGAATTCATAAACTCAAATGGAACAACTAGTCACCATTCCCACAAGAGGAAATAATATACTAGACCTGATCATCACAAACATGGGGACAAAATGCTCCACACCGGAAGTATACCCCTCATTGGTGAGATCAGACCATAAATTAATCTCACTGGAAATCCACATCCCCCCCACCCCCAAAAGACCACAGTGAAGAACTTCTCAAAAGCCAACTTCACACTTCTTAAGACTGAAGTGGTCTCCTTCAAGGCCCCTGGGCCAGTGGAAACCACAACCCACACTGCTGAATCCTTTATAAATGCCTTCTACGGGCACCTTCAAGAATGCATGGATCATGCAATCCCAAATAAAACCAAGACCCATTCCCCCAAAGGCAGGCGCCCGGTCTGGTGGACCCCAGCCATTAACAAACTTTACAACAGGAGGAGGAAGCTACTACATGACAGAGCAAAATCCCTAAAAGGGAAGGCATCTCTGATCAGTACTAGAAAAACTATGATCACACATAAAATCATCCAAAGCCAACTTTGAGAGAAAAATTGCAAAAGACACAAAAGACAATTACAAGGCCTTCTTTAGCTATGTTAGAAACCTGGGTGGAAACTCCCAGATATGCTCAGAGTTAGTCCAAAATGACACAAAATACACTGAACCCACAGACATTGCCAACATTCTGGCAGACAGGTTCAGTGCAAATTTCTCCTCCCCTTCCTCCCCAAAAGGAGAAATATCTATCCCAGCAGAGTGTAGCCTCCCTAACATCTCAGATGCCCAGGTGAGAGCCACCCTCTCTAAAGCTAAAAACACAGCATCAATGGGACCGGATGGTGTCCCAGGCTGTGTGCTACATGAACTCCAAGAGGAACTAAACCCACACATAAGTCTGCTGTTTAATCTTAGCCTTACTACAGGTTACGTACCCAAAGAGTGGCATATGGCAAAAGTGGTCCCACTCCACAAAGGCGGTGCTTCTACAGACCCTGGAAATTACTGCCCCATAATCTTGACGAGGATGGTCTGCAAAGCTATGGAGAGGATCATTATGGAACTCATAAACAAAGACATTGGGGACCTACAGACATCGGATACTACACAATTTGGCTTTGTCAAGGGCAGATCCTGCCTTTTGAACTTGGTCGACTTTTTTGAAACAGTCACTAAGGCCATTGATGAGGGTAAGGCAGTTCACACAGCCTACCTTGACCTTGCAAAAGCCTTCGACACAATACCCTACTCGGGCATCATAGACAAACTCACCAGCTTAAATGTAAACCCATATATCACAAGATGGGTTGCAAACTGGCTCAAGGACAGAACCCACAGGGTCAGAGTTGCTGGAGCCATGTCAGACTCTAAGCCGGTCACAAGCGGTGTCCCACAGGGCTCAGTCCTGGGACCCCTCTTGTTCGGCATTTATTTTTCCGAGGTGCAGGCAAACATAGGAGGATTGTGACTGAAAAAGTTTGCAGATGACTGAAAACTGGGTGCTATAATTGATATTCCAGCAGACACAAGCATCCTTCAGAGAGGCCTCATAGAAACAGATAATTGGTGCCAGAGCCATGGCCTTAAGCTGAACGCCAAGAAATGTATAGTCATACCCTTTGGGAAAAACAAGGTACCCACAAATTACCACATAGGTGGTAATCCATTAAGTACGGAAGAGGTAATCAGGGACCTAGGGACCCAAGTTGACATTAACCTCTCATTTGACACTCACATTGCCAAAGTGGTTAGAAAGAACTTCTATATTGCCCACCTTATCATGAAGGGATTTACATCTAGATTAAGAGAGGTCATTGTGCCCCTGTACTCTTCTCTCATCAGGCCCATGATTGAGTACAATGCCCCATTTGGGATGTATCTTACCCGACACCTGCAGCAGTTGGAAAGACCCCAAAAGTTCCTCACCAAGAGGATAAAGGGTCTCAAACATATGTCATATGCTGCCCGGCTGAAGAAACTCCAGCTCTATTCAGTTGCATACTGCCTACTCAGAGGTGATCTATGCCTGACGTACAAGGCCATGTCCAATCCGGAATTAATGGACATGCTCCACCTCAAAAAATCCAAATCCATCAGAGCCACGAGAGCGAGAGATTTAAACCTCAACACAGAAATAAATAAGATGTGCTGGAGGGACAGATTCATAACCCAGAGGCTCCCTACACTCTGGAACAGAATCCCAGTCCATGTTAGGCAGAGCCCCTCACTAACTCTCTTCAAGAGAAATCTTGACGAGTGGATGGGAGATCATAGGTTTACCCCAGGGGTCATCTCTGTGTCACTACTAGACAGAGGCACAGTAAACTAAACCCTAAATGGGCATAGTATTCTCATCCTAAGGGGTGGTGAAAGCCACACACACTCTGGCTAGGCTTATAAATGCCCTAGGGCAGATAGCCTAGTATGAACCTATGAACCTATGAACCTATAAAAGAAATAGAAATTCAAAAAGGATGAATAAAACAACATTTACACACTGGCTATCTAGTCATAGATAGTGAATGGTGTAATATAACATATAACAGAACAAAATGAGGTAATATTAATACATTGTTTTGTGTGACAGTTAATACATAGTAATGGCCTAAGATAATATATAACAAAAAGATGAGAGAGATTTTGCTCATAGCCAGTAAATATAACAGTGGTATATATTTCTACTGTGTTTCCCACAGTATAAATTAAAAATATGCATTCCTTGCAATAAACACACCCAGATGAGAATACTTTCCCAGTGTGGTAGATAGATTACATAGCTATGGGTAATAGGTTGTTCAGTAATCATTTACCCTAAGGAGTCACAGGAGCTTAGCCAGTATTCATATAATGTGCTCTGAGGAGCTTTTTGAATTGAGTGGAGGAACTAATGGAGGTTAGGTTCCAGGGTAAAGCATTCCAAACTTTGAAATGGAATAGCTGAAGAGAGATTTCCCTGCCTCGTTGTTGTGTTTGATGATGTCTAGGTGGTTTTGGGTACTAGATCTTAACGTTCTTTTTGTGGTATAAGGAGTAATTATATTTTGGAGTGCTGGGGTTTTCATTGGGTAGTAATATAGCTTGTATAATAATGACAGCTGATTGAGTTTCAGTTGCTGTGGTAGCTCAAGCCAGTCAAGTTGTTTGAGAGCTATGCAGTGACGGGTCCTATGTTGGGTCTTGGTAACAAATTTAGCAACCTTGTTATAACAAGATTCAAGTTTGTTTAGGTCAGTATTATGGAGGTTGGTTAGTATTAGGGATGCATAGAGGAGGGTAGATAACAGATGTGCTCTGGCTATAGTGGCTTTGGTTTGTTTAGTAAGAAATTGTTTGTTGCGGTAGAGGAGGTCAAATTTTTATTCACCTACTTGATTGTTTGCGCTATGTGAATGTTGAATCTAAGGTTGCTATCTATTTCCACACCTAATAGTTTGGTGTGGGATGTATGGGTAATCAAGGGTTTGTTATTGGATATGATGGAGAAGCTGTCATATGGAGCAGGGGATCTACAAGGACTGAAACTAAGTTTTGTTTTATTAGGATTTAGGATAAGCTGGGAGTTAGTAAATCAGGTTTCTGCTAGCAAGAAGGATTTTTGGGTGATGGATTGAAGGTCATGTAGTGTGTGGGCTGTGCATATGAGGGTGGTATCATCAGCATATTGTACTACTGAGACATTGGGTGTGGAGGATGATAGCTGATTGGTAATCAGTGAGAAGAGTAGAGGGCCAAGTATGGAGCCCTGAGGGACTCCTAGGGATACAGGCAAGAGATAGGATAATTTGTTCTGCCATTTTCCTGCTTGTTGATGATCTGATAGGTAGCTTTTAAACCATAAGATGGAGGGAGTCAAATATTTAGGGTGGATAATGCATTAAAGAGTCTATCATGGTTGACCATGTCAAAAGCTTTAGAGAGGTCTAAAAAGATGGCAGAAACTAGCTGTCCTTTGTTTTTGCAGAGGTTATCTGTATTGGAAAAAGAAAATAGAGTAGTTGTAGTGCTATGGAAGGGTCTAAAGCCATGCTGATTTTTAGATAGTGCAGTGGTATTATGGGGGAGATCTTCCATATAGTGGATACTTTGGTCTCTGCTATTGATCTATTAATTAGAATTGCAACAGGATAGGCTATGGCCTCTGTGGCTAGCTGCAGGAATTCTGCTTGTAGATTATCAGTAGATAGGGTTGTTGGTTTAAGCTTCTGGAGGACCTTTAGAATGGATTTGGTTGACACTGGGTGCAGAGTAAATTGAGGGATATTATTTTGAATAGTGATGCTATTTTGGATGGATGGTAAGTCAGGGCAGAAACTGTTAGCTTGGGTTTCAGCTAGGACTTGAACTGTTTCAGTGAAATATTTGTTGAACTACGTGGGGATATTGTCATGGTGGTTATCTGTTGTAGTACAGGTAACATATTTACCTGGCTGTGGTATAGAATGTATAGAGGCCCTACGTTTTTTAAGGTTGTGAATATGTTTTTCCTGGACGTTTTTATAGTAGTTTGTTTTGCCTAGTTTAATGAGTTTTTTGACTTTGTTACGGAGTTCTAAGTAGTTTTGTTTTATTGATTGGGATCTGTTTTTATGGAACTGAATCCATGCTCTGTCCCTGTCTTTGAGAATGGATTTAGTTGTTTTAGTTGGCCATGCAGCATACTTAGCCTTTTTCCTAATGGTTCTTGTGGGGGCATAATGTTCTAATATTTGGATAAAGATTGAGTAGTGGATTGCCTCATGTATAGGACGTAGTTTTAGTGGTTTCCAATTGCAACATATTAGGGCTTGTATAAAGCCGTCTGGTTTCAATTTGTTTTTGTTTTTGACCACTCTAAATGTTGTCTGATTGATTTGGTGGGTTATTTTTCTTAGAGAAAGGTATCCTGATGGCCGTTAAGGCTGTTGGGTAGACAGCCTGATAGAGATGCAAGTGAGGGGTCAGATATGAGAATCGAGTCTGGGATAGACTGTCGATTGGATGTTTTGTCAATTCTAGTGGGGAATGAGATAAGCTGGGTAAATATATATATATAAACATACATATAAACATCGACTCTGAAAAAAAGATTACATGAAAAAGGTGAACAAAAATGATCAAAAAAGAAACATTGACCCAGAGATTGCATGCTCCCATACACAATCTTGGAGAATGTGCATAAAAAACAATGTTTTTACAGGAGACAAGCCCATCTATATCTTCCATGTGAGTGATACGTCCCTGTACAACCCCATGATTGGAAGCTGCACCCCTACCACACCTGTGCCCCACACCCCTATTTACTTAAATATACTTAGGTTCATAGGTTCATAGGTTGGTACTAGGCTATCGGCCCTAGGGCCTATACAAGCATAGTCATAACAATTCCATAGCTATTTCTTCCCATACTATTTACTTCCCTGGACCCCTGTCTTGCAGGGCGACTGACGTGATCCCTGGGGTGAATTTCCTTTCTCCCATCTAATCATTAAGGTTCCTTTTCAAGAGGGCTAAAGAGGCTCTCTGCTTGACATGTATGGGCAATCTATTCCAGAGTCTGGGGAGTCTCTGGGTCAGGAACCTACCCCTCCAGCATGTTTTGTTTATTGTGATGACAAGGTTTAGATCCCTGGAGCGTGTGTCTCTGAGGGATTGGGATTTTTTTAAGTGTTACATGTCCAACAGCTCTGGGTTTGACATGACCTTGTATGTTAAGCAGATATTGCCTCAGAGTAGACAATATGCAACAGAGTATAGCTGGAGTTTTTTAAGGCGGTCAGCATAGGGCATCTGCTTTAGGCCTGTGATTCTTTTAGTGAGGTATTTCTGCGGCCTTTCCAGTTGTTGTAGATGTCTTTAGAGGTACATACCAAAATGGGGCATTGTATTCTTTAATGGGTCTAATGAGGGATGAGTACAGTGGTACAATGACCTCCTTTTTTCTGCATGAAAAGTCCCTAGTGATGAGGTGTGCCACATAGAAGGATTTCCTGACTGTTGTGGCAATATGGTTATTGAAGGTGAGTCCACTGTCCACCTGTATCCTTAAGTGCCTAATCACACTTTCAGTGTTTAGTGTACTGGCACCTATGTGGTAATTCATGGGTACATGTTTTTTCTCAAAGGGGATAACTATACATTTCTTGGCATTGAGCTTGAGCCCATGGCTCTGGCACCAAGCATCTGTTTCTGTAAGGCCCTTTTGTAGAGTATCCACATAATTTGGGGATTCAGTAATGGCTCCCAGTTTGCAGTCATCTGTGAACTTTGTTAGCCTGAGTTACTTAGTGCTGGCCTGTACTTCAGAGAAGTAGATGCCAAACAACAGAGGTCCCAGAACTGAACCCTGTGGTACTCCACTTGTCACTTGTCTGCAGCTGGATTTGGAGTCAGCTACTTTTACAGTGTGTGGGTTCTGTCAGTAAGCCAGTTGGCAACCATTCGAGTGATGTAGGGATTAATGCCCAGCTTAGTAAGTTTATCCATGATTCTAGAGTGGGGGTGGTGTCAAAGACCTTGGCAAGGACCTGGTAGGCTGTGTGGACTGCTTTACCCTCGTCCACGGCTCTGGAGACTGATTCAAAGAAGTCAATCAGGTTCAGGAGACAAGATTGGCCCTTCACGAACCCAAACTGGGTGGGGTCCAGTGTTTGAAGGTTGCCAATGTCTTTGTTTATAAGTTCCATGATAATACATTCCATGGCCTTGCAGATCAGGCTCATTAGACTGATGGAGCGGTAGTTCCCAGGATCCAAGGTGGATCCCCCCTTGTGGAGTGGGATGACTGTAGCTGTGCGCCACTCAGTGGGCACAAAGCCTGAGGTGAGGGTATGATTAAACATGACACTTAGGTGAGGTGTCAGTTCATTTTGTAGTTCATGTAGTACACAGCCTGGGATGTCACCTGGTCCCATGGATGCTGTATTCTTAGCTTTGGATAGTGCGTTTATTACCTGTGTGGCCGTTATTACCGGAATTTGGCAATCTTCTGGTATTGAGATGGGCCATTTAGGGGGTGGGGGGTGAAGTTGGCACTGAATCGATCTGTCAGGATATTGGCAATATCTTTGGGATCAGTATATTTAATGCCATTCTGTTGTAGTTCAGAGCAGATCTGAGCATTGCCATTTAGATTATTGACATAGTTATACTGGAAGACTGCAAGAAAACTAGGAAAAGAGCATATTTCCCAACTCTGGTATTGTAGTGATCTTGTACAAATTGTCAAAATCTGTTTTAAAAATCAACTTAAGTCAGCAAAAAAAGCTGTTGTTTGAGTGACAATTCAACATAAGTAAGGATCATCAAGACTCTCCTCAGGTTAGCCAATGCTTCTGTATGGGATCCTTTTACCATTTACAAACAAACTCAGACTCTTCTGACTTCATTCTCTCTCTCTCTCTCTCTTTAAATGATGCATGTTTATATTTACTTTTGCTGTCTGTCCATAATGTGGGTCAAGCCAAACTGGCACCATCCTTCTGATGGCTATATCTCTTTTAACTCTTTTAATTCAGTTCTTACTTTGATCCAGTCTTTGTAGCATTTCCTTGGTTCTAAGCATTTCACACTTCTCTTAAGTCTAAAATGTTGTTCAGGCTATTAAAATTGCTCTACACCACAACCGCTTCATTATAATTTGGAGCTAACACTATGGGGCTATAGAATTCACTTATAGACTGTAATATTAGCAGTATTTTAAGACATTTCTTTACTTCTTTATGAAACATGTATTTATGGCACAGGCACTTAGTAATTCTCAAACATTTTTCCTGAAAAGAAAATTTCACTGCTTAGCTTGTCTGACCCATTTCCTTGAACCTTAACAAAAACTCTTTTGTTTCTTTTGATGTTGGCTTAGATAGCCTATCCACTATCTAAATTGTAGCATGAGGGAGCAGTTTTCTTTCTTCATTAGAGTTAATAGACTCTGCTAAAAAACTAACTGCAACAGTGTGTATTTCTTTCTAAATACTGATATGGTATATTATAACTTGTATCATACTTTTCATAGCTCACAATTTCTACGTTTGTTAATGTTACTATCTCTATGATAAAATCTATTGATGCGACTCTTCTCCACATGTGAAACAGAGTATGTGTGCAGCTAATATGCTTTTTCACCAGCACTTTACACAACTTTTTTTTCACTGTGGAACTAAACTGCTAATTTCTATAAATGATATAACAACCCCTCTTACAGTGCAAAAAAAAAAATTTAATAGAACATTGGATCAGTTTGACATGGCATTTTTCCTTAAGCAGTTGCCAAAGGTCTCTTAAATTTTTTAATGCCTAAAACTTCTACTCTTTTTTTGTGTGTGTGTATTAACCATTCATATTGAAGCATGTTTGGGGAGGTGGATAAAGGAAATAGGAATGTGGGAAGGAAGCGTTATTTGAGAAGGAAGTAGGGAAACTTGCTTAGATTTTAATAAGGCCTTAAGTGAAGAATACAGCGGGCTTAATAGCAAGATTTATGAAATGCTAATATATCATATGTATTGGAAAGAAATGGAGGAACTGAGACTGAACTGGTGAGAAAAAGAGGTTGATTAGTTCTCAGAGGAGGAATGGGCTTTATATTTTAAAACAGGAAATAAACCAAGAGTGCTTCCAATGGTATGGTATCATAAGTTCATAGGTTCATAGGTTGGTACTAGGCTATCAGCCCTAGGGCCTATACAAGCCTAGCAATAACAATTCCCTGGCTATTTCTTCCCACATTATTTACTTTCCTGGACCCCTGTCTAGCAATATATGCATTGACTTCATCATTGGTATAGGACCCCTTTGCAAATTTCCCATTCCACTAGTGCAGGAGACAGGAAATTCTGGAGATCTAGTGATCGATTTGCAGGTATTATTTGTATGATCTGGCAATGTATCTTTGTACGTCAGTGCTGACAGGAGGTAGTTGAAGGATAGAAAGGCGTATCTGGAAAACTGTCAGTAAGGAGTTGGAAATTTTGCTTCCTAGATTTAGAGGACGGGGTGCATGGATGGTCCAGTTTGGAACAGATAATCATTTTATTTTTTGGGGGGTGGATTAACAATTACATTGACAAAGCATGGAATGGGACATCATCATTAAGAAAGGATAAGACAGGTAACAAGAATGTCAGGACAAATTTCCAAGTCTTCAGCACCCATGAAAGTACTGATAAATGTCTAAAGTATGAGAGAAGGTATGAAGTTATCTTATTAAAAGTGGGAGGAGCAGGGGGGTTAAAATGTATTTGGGTTAAGGGTAATTCATTTTCTTTGGTATAAAAAGTAATTTTATATTATTGTCGACATTCGGGTGATTTGCTCATTTTGATTGCTTATCTGTGTTTCAGATATTTTGTTGATTATTATTCTTGTCCAAGGCTTTTATTGTGTCATGTGCAAAGTTAATAAAGAATAAAAGAAAAATACATTCATTATACATTTGAAGTAACAAAACTGGGACTTTATCTTACTGTTATGAAAAAATATGTATAATACTTTGGGCTTGTGTTGCTATGGTATGGTATGATAAATAATATCGTTTTAACCTAGTCATAGTTCTAATACTCAATCCTCCCATATCTATGAAAGCTTTGTGAGGTTCTATCACCAGCTGGACTGCAAGATTCTTAGCCCATTTGAATCAGTCCTATTTTGCCTGGACTACATACTCCACAAAGGTATCAAGATATGCCTCTAGGTCCTTCTTCTTGGATGTTATAGGTTTTAGTAATGTTACTGTCCTTGATGTAGCTAGCAATTTAGATACAACTATACAGCCATACGGCCACCATCCATCCATTCAGCTGCTGCAACAATGGTTTTCAACAATTGTTCTACAGTTGTTTTCATGAAAAAGGACCACCATACAAGTGCTCAATGCAAAAAAAAAAAAAAAAAACTCCAAGCATATCCCTCACAGAAAGACTATCACTGTCATTGACAGGAAAGCTATACTCAGACAATAGCTTTATTATGACATCAGTGATAAGTGCAGTCATAGGACTTTGACAATAATAGTGTGTCAAAAATGCCTGATAAAATCCAACAATGAAGAAAATTTAATTATGTAAAGACATTAGTCTTGAAAAACAACATGGTTTGCTATACAAAAGCTTAAAAAGTCTTAGGTTCATCCCAAAATTAAAAGACTTATTGAGTAATATAAGTTTACAGAAAGTAGTACCATACAGAAAGGTTAAAGGTACTTTCAGTGCATTTGTGTGTGTGTGTGTGTGTGTGTGTGTGTGTGTGTGTGTGTGTGTGTGTGTGTGTGTGTGTGTGTGTGTGAGTGTGTGTGTGTGTGTGTGTGTGTGTGTGTGTGTGTGTGTGTGTGTGTGTGTGTGTGTGTGTGTGTGTGTGTGTGTATATGTGAATGTGTGTGTTTGTGTGTGTGATGTGTGTGTGTCTCTTTCTCACACTCTCACTCGCTCTCTCTCAGTAACTCTTTTCTCTGGATTACTATAAGATGAATGATCTTCAACTTCCTTCCGATATTTTCTTCTAGGTATTATTTTACTTCTACTGTCTGCCTTTCAGAAACCAACACTTTGGACATCAACTTCCTTAACAAGAAGATCAAGCTACATCCTGTAAATGGACTTAAATTTGCCGTCCATTAACCCAGAATCTAGTTCACTAAGCAAAAGTGCTCTGTATAATACAACAAATGTTCTCTCTGTTATTAAGGAAATATTCCAATTTAAAGTGTCACCAATATGTCTCTGGTTAATAAGACAAAACAACTTTTGTTTACCTTGTATGCTAAATGGAAACACTCATTTACAAGAACAGTTCTATATATACAATTTTCACACAATTTATAACTTAGTTATAATACTTACATTTATTTGGACACAATTTAATGAGCTCTACTACACTATGGAGAATATATTTATCTATAGACAGACAGGTAGATAAAATTAAGATTAAAATACATTTATATGAGTATAAACAAGGCATACACACTTACACACACAAACACACACACACACACACACACACACACACACACATATATATATATATATATATATATATATATATATATATATATGTGTCTACCCATCCCATCTGGAGAAGAACATATTGAAAAATTCAAAGCTGTCTTGTGTGGCAATGCATTTTCACAGTAAATTCACAATCATCTCATTCCTAATCCACAGACATTATTAACTGCGGATCATTTTAGGCAGATACAAGACAACTGTCAAAGCAAAGCTGAATATTTGTATTGTTAGAGTGAGAGTGTTATAAAAGCATCTTTTGAAACATGTTTGATGGGATATAAAATTATAAGTCGGAATCAACTTTTCACTTGTCATTTACCAATGGCATTGCATTCACCATAAAAAAGAAAAGATAAACAAACTAAAGCTCACTGCGTTTTGAATAATCCTTCACCTTTTTGTACCAGCCATCTAGCACAGAAAGTTCTGATAAGAATTTTAAAATGTTTGTGATTTTTAATGCAGGATTCTCAACTTGGTTCCTTTCAAGAACTGAGTAGCAGGAGACACAAGGACTGACAAACAGCAGACAATTTATCTCATTCTCCTGACTCTCAACACCTGCACAAGAAGTTAAAGTAATACAGACAATACTTCACAAACACAAGCTTGCTGGGAGCAGAATCTCTCTCCCTCGCTCTCACTTGTTCTCTCTCTCTTTATATATATATATATATATATATATATATATATATATATATATATATATATATATATATATCGAAAATAGTCCTAGTCCCAAGTCAAACAAATGTAGAATACAACCCAATTCAAAGTATGGAAGGAACAGATACCAACTGTAGTTGTTCACTTAAATGATCCAAGTCAATTCTGTGTAGATAAAAACGATTTTATTTACGAACGTTAGCACTTTCACAGACATACACTCCGCTTCCTCAGACGTACTTTAAACTGAACTCATAACTCCTTATTATAGTGTGCTCTGTTCAATCAATTAATCAATTATTTAATTACATTTGGTAAACCTGATGATGGTAAAAATAATACTTAAAACATTTTGTTGAACCTTCAAAATACAAATTTAAAAACACATTACCTTTCTAAATAGATACCTAATAATCAATATTAAAACATTCTCTTATGTTTGTTCAGCAGTTTTAAAATATATATTTACATATATCTCATTATCAAAAACCATAAAAGCCTTGAGTGTAAAGACACTGTGTTCCAAACGTTCTAGCTGTCATAAACAATTGGTCTGTAAGTAAGCGTTGTTGGCAACGGACATGTAGTTATTAAGTTGTCATAATATTGTAAATAATGAATAAAAGATAACCAGTTGGTAAAGGGTTACCTCAAGGATCTGGCTTTAAGCAGAGGCTTGAGAGGAACATTGTTATTAAGTCCTCTGCCTCTATGTGCTGCAAGCTTGAGTATCCACTTGACCTCCGCTTGTTCCGTCAAATTTACAATATCACCTAATCTAATGTTACTTGTTTGCATATGTAGTACTTGGAATACAAATACGTGTTCCCTACCATTATGGAGCGTATGCTTAGCTAATGCACTATAATCTTGTCCTCTCAATAAACAGTATGCATGGTCCCTTATGCGTTCCCTGAGTGTTTTATTACTTTTTCCTACATAAAAATTAAAACAGACCTAGCAATGGGCTACATATATCACATTCTTGGTATTATAGTTGCTATCGTGTCGAATTTCCCATAGTTGACCAGTGTCAGGGTGTTTGAAGAATCGAGTCTCATCTATAGCATTACACTGGGCAGTTACCACATTTCCTTGTTCCCAAGTAAAAATTATTGTGTCCCGTTTGTCCAGGTTTACTTAAATCATGGTAGCATAATTGCTGCTTGAGACTCTTCATGTTTTTGTATGTATATGATGGGTAACTACCAACTAGCTCCCTAGTCCTGTCATCCACCAAAAGCATGTTCCAATTAGAGGAAATTGCTTCTTGAATCTTGATGATGTTATTGCTGTAATGTAATATCACCGGTAACCTTGTATATGAGTTACCTCTATCAAGGATTGCTTTATCCCTACTGGAATAATATGGTTTGGCTTTTGTATGTCTCATCTTATTCACTTGTATATATACCCGATTGACTTCCTGTTGTTGATAGCCTCTTACTAAGAAGCCTCCCCTGAGCTTGTCCAGTTCATCATGCAATAAGGAGTCATCACAACATAGCCTAGATATTCTCATTGCCTGCCCCTTGACTATATTGTTAAACACCATGGGATTATGCATACTCCTTCTGTGCAAAAAAGCAGGTCTGTAACAGCGTTTTCTGTAAATCTTAGTCAAATATCTGTCATGCTGCCGATAGATCGTTACATCTAAGTAGTTGATACTGTTCTCTGAAAACTCCATTGTAAACCTCAAAAAACCTTCCATGGTGTTCACTTGCTGAAAGAAAGTAGTTAGAGTTGGTTCTGTACCCTTCCACAAGAAAAAGAGATCATCAATAAAGCGTCTGTAAAAGATTATGTTAGGATGGTTGAGCATAATAATTTTTTCCCACGCCACCATAACCAAGTTGGCATAGGTGTTGGCACAGCTTGTGCCCATAGCCACACCTTTCTTTTGCTTATAGCATTTGTCTTGAAAGAAAAAAACATTATGCTCCAACACCTGTTCCAACAACAAACAAACCAGATCTGCTTTGTCTCCTTCCATCAGGTTTTCCTCTACCAACAACTTCTTCACTATCCCCACACCCTCCTCATTTGGGATGCATGTGAAGAGCGATTCCACATCCATTGTTGTTAATAGTATATCCTCTTGAGTAGCCAAGTTAGTAGTACATGAATAAAAATCTGTAAAAATTGCTCAGTATCCTTCAATACATAGGTAAATTTAGACAAGGCTTTCTTGAGCTCATGATCCAAATAAATAGAAATGGGTTCTGTGAGCCAACCCGAACCTGAAACTGTAGGTCTAAATGTTGGATGTGTGAGGTTATTATGTATCTTAGGTATCCCATGTATTCTTGGTATTATGGGATATTCTACACAAAGAAATTCAAACAATTCACTGGTTAACAGGTTCAGTAACCTACATTCATATAAGGTACTGTGGATACTGCTTTGTATTTCATATACAACTTCAGGTGAAATCAACTCATAAGCCTCACTAGCTAACATGTTAAGCATAGACTGTAGTGTGTGTGTGTGTGTGTGTGTGTGTGTGTGTGTGTGTGTGTGTGTGTGTGTGTGTGTGTGTGTGTGTGTGTGTGTGTGTGTGTGTATACATGTGAGTGTATGTGTTTGTGTGTGCGTTGTGTGTGTGTCTCTCTCTCACTCTCTCACTCGCTCACTCTCAGTAACTCCTTTCTCTGGATTACTATAAGATGAATGATCTTCAACTTCCTTCCGGTATTTTCTTCTAGGTATTATTTTACTTCTACTGTCTGCCTTTCAGAAACCAACACTTTGGACATCAACTCCCTTAACAAGACGATCAAGCTACATTCTGTAAATGGACTTAAATTTGCCTTCCATTAACCCAGAGTCTAGTTCACTAAGCAAAAGCGCCCTGTATAATACAACAAATGTTCTCTCTGTTATTAAAGAAACATTCCAATTTAAAGTGTCACCAATATGTCTCTGGTTAATAAGACAAAACAACTTTTGTTTACCTTGTATGCTAAATGGAAACACTCATTTACAAGAACAGTTCTATATATACAATTTTCACACAATTTATAACTTAGTTATAATACTTACATTTATTTGGACACAATTTAGTGAGTTCTACTACACTATGGAGAAATATATTTATCTATAGACAGGTAGATAAAATTAAGATTAAAATGCATTTATATGAGTATAAACAAGGCATACACACCTACACATACAAACACACACACACACACACACACACACACACACACACACACACACACACACACACACACACACACACACACATATATATATATATATATATATATATATACTGATAACAGTGTCTGCCATATCCTTGCAATTTGCAGGTCTACCCATCCCATCTGGAGAAGAACATAATTCAAAGCTGTCTTGTGTGGCAGTGCATTTTCACAGTAAATTCACAATTATCTCATTCCTAATCCACAGACATTATTAACTGCGGATCATATTAGGCAGATACAAGACAACTGTCAAAGCAAAGCTGAATATTTGTATTGTTAGAGTGAGAGTGTTATAAAAGCATCTTTTGAAACATGTTTGATGGGATATAAAATTATAAGTCGGAATCAACTTTTCACTTGTCATTTACCAATGGCATTGTATTCACCATAAAAAAGAAAAGATAAACAAACTAAAGCTCACTGCGTTTTGAATAATCCTTCACCTGTTCTGTACCAGCCATCTAGCACAGACAGTTCTGATAAGAATTTTAAAACGTTTGTGATTTTTAATGCAGGCTTCTCAACTTGGTTCCTTTCAAGGACTGAGTAGCAGGAGACACAAGGACTGACTAACAGCAGACAATTTACCTCATTTTCCTGACTCTCAACACCTGCACAAGAAGTTAAAGTAATACAGACACACAAACACAAGCTTGCTGGGCTGGGGGCTCTCTCTCTCTCTCCTTCCTTCTCTTCTCTCTCTTTTCTATATATATATATATATATATATATATATATATATATATCTATATCTATGTATATATATATATATATATATATATATATATATATATATATATATATGTATAGGTTTACTAGGACTTACTTGAATGGCAGTCAGTTGAATGGCTGATGTTCAAAATTACTGTTTCCAAGGGGCAGGTAATCGAACCAACAGTGGTCGACCAAGGTTAGTTGAATAGCATGGTGCAGTTGACCATTTGACAAGCAACGTGTGAAGACTGTGGAGGGAGGTTGTGTTTCAGTGAGGAAGAGGGAAATAGCCCATTTCCTCACTATAGTGCAATCTCGGAGTTGGTATATTCAATGTGTAGGGGGTGTGGGGCATGCAGCAAAATAGTAGAGGTAAGCTAACTAACATAGCTGGAAGATGGGAATGTCAAAAATGTCATACACACATTTTCATGTTTACCATTTTCAACATTCTGGTCTTCTGATGTTTCCAAATTCAGAATTGTTTTCCGATGTTGCATTTGTTTGACCCGACCCCTTTTGACCATATCATAGTAAACTATAAATATATATATATATATATATATATATATATATATATATATATATATATATATATATATTGGGAACAGCACATGTTGAAAAATGATTTAGAGGAGGAATGGGGTTTAAGAGAAGGCAGGAATTGAACAATTTGTATAATGTTGTGTTGATTATATTGAATAAAAGAGTACATATAATGCATCATTTTTGTAAATGTAATATGGTTTGTCTACTTTTATATAAATGCAAGATTGTCTATGTCACAAGTGATAATTCAATAAAGGTGTTTATAAAAAAATCTGTGCTTATTTTAATTCCATATTTGGAATGATGCATGGTTATCTAGGACAGGGCAAAAGGGGTAATCATCCAGGGTGCTGTCTTCTTGAGGATGCAATTAGTCAATGTAAAATAAAAAAATATATATATATATATATATATATATATATATATATATATATACAGGTTTACTATTGAAATAGCGATCAAACTTGGTAATTGTTCGCCACCGCCAGGCATTCGATGTTCGACATTACCGGCCGCACAACACCTCCACACCCAAGCTACCATGGTTCACGCAGGGGCAAGGATCTGCCATTCGCACAATTGGATTTGACCGCGGTGACATTCGCTCTTCCACCTTCACGCAAGTCGAGTCGCACATAGTCGGATCGGCATTTCAATGGTAAACCATATATATATAATATATATATATATATATATATATATATATATATATATTTCTTAATTGAATATCTTTTTCCCCCTTTAAGGAAAGGCAAGGTGTAAGTCTTAAATGGCTGTCTGATATGCTCATGTGAGCCTCCCATCCCTGCTTACATTATTTTACTTGGACGCTGCCTGCAAATGACCTGTGATTGGCTGAGGAAGTAGAGGGTGTGGTTCTGCAGTATAATAAAGGCAGTATATTTAATCAAATCTTAGGTGCCAACTCAGAGACAGATCGCGGTCAAATGAGCTCTTGGTAGGGTAATAAATCGGGCCCCCCATACACAACATCCCCCACAGCCATTTCTGTGTCCCATTACTTGGCTATTTCTCCCCAGTTACCATAAACACTGTTCATACCTCTCAGTCTGCATACTGCTTTCTGCCTTTTTTCAGTAATGGTTACAGATATTTGGATGTAATTTAAAACTTTTATTTCAAATTTTATAGCACAAACACTGATAGACATTTGCTAAACAAAGCAATACAGTCTAATAATGAAAGCAGGCTTAGCATTAAAACTTCTCTGATCTTGAAGATCACATTCATTGAAATGGCATTGAAACCCACATTCAAAGAAAATACATCTGGCCAGTAGTGGATAAAGTTTACCTTTTGGTTGTTTTCAAATCATAGGCCCCTTGCACACATTTGTGTGTTCTTTGATTCACCTTCCTGATTGTATTAAATTATATTCCTTGTGTAATACAGCACTACTTGGTAGATCATGTTTGACATTTGTAGTTTTGAACCTTTTTTCCAGTAAGCAATGGACCAAAAAGTATAAACCAATAATGACAAAACTGCCCAGTTCAAAACAATTTAACCATAAAAGGCCACTGAAATTTCTGTCATTACAATCCACTAATAACAATCAATATGCACAATCTCTGCAGAGGTAAATGTCACCTGAATAACTCCACATTAAAGATATTCTGTAACTAATGAAGAGGTTTTTGCTAGCAAACAGCTTTATATTTCAGTGTTTCATCTACAAATTAACGGCCTGCTG
This sequence comes from Protopterus annectens, assembly GCF_019279795.1. NCBI lineage: Eukaryota > Metazoa > Chordata > Ceratodontiformes > Protopteridae > Protopterus > Protopterus annectens. Next base: position 48,014,044 of record NC_056736.1, read on the forward strand.
CCTTGAAGAATAAATTGTCTATGTTACATTAAAAATGGTAAGCTGGTAATACTGCAATAGGGAATGGGTGGCAAACTGATAAGTTCATAGTTACTATGCATCTCATTCAAAGGAGGACATACTCAGGATTGCAGTACCCCATACCCCTTAAAGTGCAGCACAGTATCAACAATCTATCTACATGATTTGGGAGTAGAACCCACAGTTTTCTGCAACCAAAGCAAGCTACCTGTTATACTGCTAACAACAATTTTCAGTTTAAAGCCCAATGGTGATAGCATTTGCTAAACAAAACAGTTACATACTGTAAACAGACTTAGCATGAGCAGCAGTAAACTTCTCTTTTATTGTAAACAGACTTAGCATGAGCAGCAGTAAACTTCTCTTTCCTTGAAGGTCACAATTCCTTGAGAAGTACACCTGAAACTCAATTACTTGAGAAATGTACATGAAACTCAATTTTTGGCAACTTGTTTCCTGAAAGTAAGGTACAGGGTTTGAGCCGGAGCAAATTGACCACCTGCTATTCCTAATTTGGGCATTTTACACACATACACACACACACACACACACACACACACACACACACACACACACACACACACACACACACACACACACACACACACGCATACATACACACACACACTTGCATGTTTGTGTTCGCACAAACACACACACACACACACACACACACACACACACACACACACGCACAAACACATACACACACATACACACTTACATGTCTGTGTTCACACACCACACAGACATGCATTTGCATGTCTGTCTATGTTCATATGACACACATTTAACATGTCTGTCTGTGTTGTTTGTAGCATGCACCTGTAGAAGCAGCTCAAGGAATGTCCCTTGTCAGTTCATGGAAACAGCAGACAAACTTATGGAAGTAGCCTGTGGAATGTTCCAGACACTTATGTTTGTTTTTAAATTCCACACGCATGGAATGTGGAAAGGAACAGGTTTGTATGACAATGACGCATGCTGCTGCCAGATGCAAAGGGCATTCTTAAAGAAGAACACCCTTAAAAATATGTATTTTTTTATGATGTTAAAAGTAAATATGAGAGTCTACCAATCAGAAGGCCCTTTGCAAGCCAAAGGAAGCCCCCACACAACCAGCTGGCCCTAGGCAACTGCCTTGGTTGCCTAGTGCTGGATCCAGCATTGTGCCCACTATGATTTGAGGGATATCCTGCTTTGAGTATCAAAATCGCTTGCTGTGGGTGCATAGAGACTGAGTGGGCAGGGAAAAAGTACTTTCTGAGGTAAGTAGGGTTACTTACTAATATACTTACTGTGCATACATGGGCAAACTACTGAAGGGAATGTTGGGAGAAATGTTTAATTTTGGTACTTTTGCATACTTTGACAGAATGCTGAAGGGGTCATTGGGGGGAATGTTTCACTTTGGTGCTTGTGCATACTTAACAAGACTGCTGAAGTGGTCTTTGGGGGAAATGTTTCATTTTGGTGATTATGCATAAATGGACAGATTATTTAAGGGGTGGAGAGAAATGTTTCATTTTTCTTTCTTATGCGTACTTGGACTGACTGCTTAAGGGGTCATTGTGGGAGAAATGTTTCATTTTAGTGGTTGTGCATACTTGACAGACTACTGAAGGTGTCATTGGAGAAAATGCTTAATTTTGGTGCTTGTGCATACTTGGACATACTACTGAAGGGGTTGTTGGGAGAACTGTTTCATTTTAGAGTCAGTGAAATGCTTGTGCAGACATGGACAAACTACTGAAGAGGTCATTGTAGGAAATGTGTCACTTTGGAGTGTTTGTGTATACATGGATAGACTATTGAAGATTGTTACTTGGGGTAAATATGTTTAATTGTGATGTAATTTGACTGCTTGTGCATGCATAGACAGACTACTGATAGGGTCCTTGAAGGAAATGTTTCATTTTGGTGCTTGTGCATACATATTTGGACAGATGGCTGAAAAGGTCAATACTTGGTGGAAAAATGCATGAAAAAATATACTATTGATGTAATCAATTTATTTAATGTGATATCACATGATATCAGACTGGACTGGTTCCATGAATTTTTGGCTGAGAACATGCCTTTAAATAACAGTTTTGTTAACACACTAGTTACATTTATGGAATTAGTCCTGAAATAGAATTTTGTATTTGTAGGTGGTCACTTTATTTTATAGAAGAACGGTGTGGCTATGGGGGCAGCATGTGCCCCCATATTTGCCAACATAGTTTTGTTACGATGGGAAAAGAAACTTGTGTTTAATATTTTAAATCCACTACCCTGGGAATTCTACATACATTACCTTGATGATGTGCTTTTGATTTGGCACAAGTCATCAGAAGACTTGATTGCTTTTATAGATTACTTGGGTCACACTACATTCTTTCTTAGTTTCACTTTTAGTGTTAACCCATTTAATATAACATATTTGGATGTAAACATGTATAAAGATGCTAATAGTAGGAGGCTGATTAGTAACATACATACAAAACCTACTTATTCTAGCAGCCTTCTACTTTATGATAGTAGTCACCCGGGACATCAGAAAAGAAGGGTAGTACAGGGATAATTTGTTCACCTCCCTAGGAAGGTAACTGAGGAGGACAGCTTTGATTTGGAGACAAAAGGGTTAATGGATAGACTTTTATCATGTGGTTACCCTTTGAATTTAGTGCAAAATACTATTGTTGAGGTTAGGAAGAGAAGAAAGGATGGTTACTTTGCCCTATACTCAAAATTAATGAAGATGCTGGTGAATTTCGACATTTGAGGGACAGAAAAGGTGATCAAAACAATTTTTCTGTCTCTTTTATTACGACGTTTACGAATGAGAGTACCCATATTGTGGACATTATAAAGAAGAATTGGAACTTGTTTTCTTGTTTTTAGGGTCTAACAGATATTTTGGGGAATGTCCCCAAGGTCATATATAAAAAACGATGGTCATTTAAACAGATATTAGAAGGGAAAAAACATTTAGATGCGAACCTGACTCAGAGGAAGAATGGCACATTTAAATGTGTTTTTTGTAACAAGTATAAGTACCTTATGAGGAAAAAAGGTGTTAAAGTTAATGGCATCTTGTTAAAAATAACTTCTTCTGTAATTGTAATACAGGGGGGCTTGTCTATTTGACCCTTTGCTCACAATATAATTGCTACTATGTGGCAAAAACAATGTGCCCACAAATTACCACATAGGCGGAAACCCATTAAGTACAGAGAAAGTTATTAGGGACCTGTACCTTCCCCGACACCGGCAGCAATTAGAAAGTCCCCAAAAGTATCTCACCAAGAGGATCAAGGGTCTCAAACAGATGCCATATGATGCTCGATTAAAAAAACTCCAGCTCTACTCAGTTGCATACCGCCTACTTCGAGGCGATCTATGCCTGATATACAAAGCTATGTCAAATCCAGAATTAATGGACATGCTCCACCTCAGTAAATCTAAATCCCTTAGAGCCACACGCTCGAGAGACTTGAACCTCAGCACAGAAATAAATAGAACTTGTGGGAGGTTCATAACCCAGAGGCTCCCTTCACTCTGGAATAGAATTCCAGTTCATGTGAAGCAGAGCACCTCACTGAATCTCTTCAAGAAGAATCTCGATAGGTGGATGTAGGTTTGTCCCAGGGATTACTCCTGTGTCACTATTAGATAGAGGCACAGTAAACTAAACTTTAAAAAGGGCACAGTATACTCAAATCAAGGGGTGTCATAAGCCATACAGAATTGGGCTAGGCTTATAATTGCCCCAGGGCAGATAGCCTAGTATGAACCTATGAACCTAAAACTCAAAGGATATTCAAAAAATGAATTCATGAACATATACTTGATGTGAGAAAACAGAATATTAGCAATGCTTTAGCAAAGCATATTTCTCTTTTTCCTAGCCATTCCTTTGAATTTATGGGTTTGGACATAGTACCTAAAGATGCAAGAGGTGGCCCTTGGAGTGATATTATAGAACTTAGAGAACTCAAGTTGTAGATCAGGCTGAATGCCTGTGTTCACCTTGGTCTTAATGAGAATTTGTCCATTATGAATGTTTTAAAGTTCATTCTTTATTAGTGTACGTTTAATTTTAAAATATTTTTAGGCAATAGTACATGTCTATACATGTATTAGGACTTTATATGGTTGACATGTTTGTTATTTTAAATGTAAAATTGAGAATGTGATTAATATCTACTTAGTTTGGTTTCTTCTACTATGGTTGGCTGTTTTTGTCATGTGATGTAGAACAGGAGGGCTATTTAAACTGTAATGGTTTTGTAAGTAGGTGTTTTGAAGAAGTCTTTTTGCTACAACCTAATGAAAGCTCTTAACTATTAAAATATTTCTCCACTATGCCACGTTTTGCTCCTTGTTCCAGTCTTGCATTTTGGTTTTGGTACTTCTTGGTTCTTAGTTTGGATATGTCTTCTTCTTCACCTGTGGCTGGAACTGGTTCTCAATGTTTATGTGATTTTGATGAACTGGCTGACAATGTGGGTATCTTAAAACAGCTAGTACAGCAGTTAACTCAAGAAGTTTTGTTTTTGACTACTCATTCTAGTCTGGGACCTAATTCAGCTTCTGTGACTACATCCATTCCTCCTGGGCAAACTTCCATAGTAAATATGGCTTTTAATTATGCAAACAACAAATATTTTGTGACTCCAAGAGTTCTGTATGAAAATTCTGGTGAAACCAACACTAATAATCCTATTAATGTCAATGCATGGTTCAAACTTGATATGCAGTCCGAGAGTGCCAGTCCTAAGGAAAATGGCACTATTGAACAACTAATTCAATAGTGGGTATCTTAAAACAGCTAGTACAGCAGTTAACTCAAGAAGTTTTGTTTTTGACTACTCATTCTAGTCTGGGACCTAATTCAGCTTCTGTGACTACATCCATTCCTCCTGGGCAAACTTCCATAGTAAATATGGCTTTTAATTATGCAAACAACAAATATTTTGTGACTCCAAGAGTTCTGTATGAAAATTCTGGTGAAACCAACACTAATAATCCTATTAATGTCAATGCATGGTTCAAACTTGATATGCAGTCCGAGAGTGCCAGTCCTAAGGAAAATGGCACTATTGAACAACTAATTCAATCTTTGGAAGAAAAATTGTTTAAAATTAGGAAGCTGCAGCTGGAGAACAACTATTTCAAGGAAAGTATCAAAGTCCGTAGAATACTGAAGGGGCTTCGGTTTTGGAAGATCCCTAACAGACTAATTGTAAACTCTCCTTTACATACTAAACTGATTGATTTATTTGACTGGCAAGGTTGTAAACAATTAGAAGTGCTTATTAAGCACAAAAAATATTGATATGTTAATGACTGAAGCTACTTCCCTCAAGACTATTATCACTAAAAATGTATTGTTTGAACAGCATAAGGACAAGTTCTTAAGTATTTTCAACTCTGTGGACAGGAATATTGTCAACATTAAGTTTAGAAAAGAAAAGAAATTTGCCAGAGACAAACTGGACTATTCTAAGGGTTTGGCTTACCCCAAACTGGTAGCTATGGCTACCTTCACTATCCAAGAGTCATCCACTAATGAAAATTCTGCTCTGGATGATGTTTCCTGGAACAATTTAGTCCCTTTAGACAGGGACCTCCCTCGATGTTCAGAGAGGTTGAAGAACCATTGGGAACATCAGAGAGCACCTCAGAACGGGAATATGAGCAACTATGGCTTTCATGCCCAGCAGAGCAGGAGAAATTACAATCAGAAGAGGAACCAATGGGTTTAATGGACTTTGTGGATGACATACTGTGTTTTGAACTGGATTTGGATATCATTAAAGATGAGAAAGGTGACATTTCTATTTACAACTACATGGACTGTTTGCTTGATACAAAAACAGCGGACCTTAAATAAAGACTTCAGATTCGTTCCATCTAAATGAGCTAGAATTGATGAACTTATAATTGACTTTAAGTTATTCTTGAGAAAACTGAACTTTAAGTTACTGTTTAAAGACAATGATGTTGGGAATAACACTAGCTTGATTACTAGATGTTGCCTTTATAACCCACCACTTAATTCCCCTCATTTTATTTGATAAAATGTGTGATTTTGATTTTAGAAATTTATTGAAAAGTGGTTCTGTTTGGATCAACTCAAACCTTACTGTTATTGAAAACAAACTTTTGGTGAAGTTATGTTGTAACAAAACGGTAAGGGTGATGAAGCCTAATAAAGGCAGGGGTGGTGGTTATTATGAACAATGAAGACTACCTTAATTAAATGTTTGAATTTTTGTATGATGGCAATTTTTATGAAGAGACATCATTAAATTACATACATATTTTGTATGCTAAAATTGATTGGTTGCTTAAGGACATGTAAGATCAGGGTGAAATTACTTATGATGAATGGTGTTTCTTGAATGTGAAATGCCCTATGGTACCTTCAATTTTTGGACATCCTAAGACCCATAAGGATCTACATATGAGACCCATTGTCAATGCCTCTAGCTTTAAAACCCATCCCTTGGCTAAATTTATTGCCTTGAAACTAAAAAATATTTTGAATGTATATGTTCACATTTGTTGGAATTCTTGGGACTTCCTGGGGAAACTTAGGAAAACAGCAGTAAAAGATGATGCCTTGTTTTGTACTATTGATGTAATCAGTTTATTTAATGTGATACCACATGATATTGGACTTGAATGGTTCCATGAATTTTTGGCTGAGAACATGCCTTTAAATAACAGTTTTGTTAACATACTAGTTACATTAATGGAATTAGTCCTGAAATACAATTTTGTATTTATAGGTGGTCACTATTTTTTACTGAAAAATGGTGTGGCTATGGAGGCAGCATGTGCCTCCATATTTGCCAACATAGTCCTGTTACAATGGGAAAAGAATTTTGTGTTTAATATTTCGAATCCACTACCCTGGGAATTCTACATACATTACCTTGATGATGTGCTTTTGATTTGGCACAAGTCATCAGAAGACTTGGTTGCTCTTATAGATTACTTGGGTCACACTACATCCTTTCTTAGTTTCACTTTTAGTGTTAACCCATTTAATATAACATATTTGGATGTAAACATGTATAAAGATGCTAATAGTAGGAGGCTGATTAGTAACATACATACAAAACCTACTTATTCTAACAGCCTTCTACTTTATGATAGTAGTCACCCGGGACATCAGAAAAGAAGGGTAGTAAAGGGATAATTTGTTCACCTCCCTAGGAAGGTAACTGAGGAGGACAACTTTGATTTGGAGACAAAAGGGTTAATGGATAGACTTTTATCATGTGGTTACCCTTTGCACTTAGTGCAAAATATTATTGTTGTGGTTAGGCAGAGAAGAAAGGATGGTTACTATGCCCTATACTCAAAATGAATGAAGACAGACTGTGTTCTGAACTGGATTTGGATATCACTAAAGATGAGAAAGGTGACGTTTCTATTTACAACTACATGGACTGTTTCTTGATACAAAAATGGCAGACCTTAAATAAAGACTTCAGATTTGCTCCATCTAAATGAGCTAGAATTGATGAACTTATAATTGACTTTAAGTTATTCTTGAGCAAACTGTACATTAAGTTGCTGTTTAAATACAATGATGTTGGGAATAACACTAGCTTGATTACTAGGTGTAGTCTTTATAACCCACCCCTTGCTTCCCCTCTTATTTTATTTGATAAAATGTGTGATTTTGATTTTAGAAATTTATTGAAAAGTGGTTCTGTTTGTAAAAACTCAAACCTTACTGTGATTGAAAATAAACTTTTGGTGAAGTTATGTTGTAACAAAACTGTAAGGGTGATGAAGCCTGATAAAGGCAGGGCGGGTGGTGGTTATTATGAACAATGAAGACTACCTTAATTAAATGTTTGAATTTTTGTATGATGGCAGTTTTTATGAAGAGACATCATTAAATTACAGACATATATTGTATGCTAAAATTGACTGGTTTGTTAAGGACATGTTAGATCAGGGTGAAATTACTTATGATGAATGTTGTTTCTTGAATTTGAAATGCCCTGAGGTACCTTCGATTTTTGGACTTCCTAAGATTCATAAGGACCTTAAGGATCCACATATGAGACCCATTATCAATGCCTCTAGCTCTAAAACCCATCCCTTGGCTAAATGTATTGCCTTGAAACTAAAAAAATGTTTTGAATATATATGTTCACATTTGTTGAGATTCTTGGGACTTCCTGGGGAAACTTAGGAAAACAGCAGTAAAAGATGATGCCTTGTTTTGTACTGTTGATGTAATCAGTTTATTTAATGTGATACCACATGATATCACACTTGAATGGTTCCATGAATATTTGGCTGAGAACATGCCTTTAAATAACAGTTTTGTTAACATACTAGTTACATTAATGGAATTAGTCCTGAAATACAATTTTGTATTTATAGGTGGTCACTATTTTTTACTAAAGAATGGTGTGGTTATTGGGGCAGCATGTGCTCCCATATTTGCCAACATAGTCCTGTTACAATGGGAAAAGAAATTTGTGTTTAATTTTTCAAATCCACTACCCTGGGAATTCTACATGCGTTGCCTTGATGATGTGTTGTTGATTTGGCGCAAGTCATCAGAAGACTTGGTTGCTCTTATAGATTACTTGGGTCACACTACATCCTTTCTTAGTTGCAGTTTTAGTGTTAACCCATTTGATATAACATATTTGGATGTACACATTTACAAAGATGCTAGTAGTAGGGGGCTGATTAGTAACATACATAGAAAACCAACTTATTTTAACAGCCTTCGACATTATGATAGTAGTCACTCAGGACATCAGAAAAGAAGGGTAGTAAAGGGACAATTTGTTCGCCTCTCTAGGATGGTAATTGAGGAGGACATCTTCGATTTGGAGACAAAAGGGTTAATGGATAGATTTTTATCACGTGGTTACTCTTTGAATTTAGTGCAAAATATTATCGTTGAGTTTAGTTAGAAAATAAAGGATGGCTACTACCTCGTATATTCAAAACTTAATGAAGATGCTGGTAAATTTCTGCATTTGAGGGACCGAAAAGTTGATCAAAACAATTTTTCTCTTTTATTACGACCTTTAAGAAGGATAGTACCCATATTATGGACATTATAAAGGTGAATTGGAACTTGTTTTCTTGTTTTGAGGGTCTAACAGATATTTTTGGGAATGTCCCCAAGGTCATATATAAAAAAGGATGGCCATTTAAACAGATATTAGAAGGGAAAAAACATTTAGATGGGAATCTGACCCAGAGGAAGAATGGCATATTTAAATGTGGTTCATGTAACCAGTTTAAGTACCTTATGAGGAAAAATGGTGTTAAGGTATCTGGTTACAAACCAATTTGTTCTGTAATTTTAATACAGGGGATTGTTTATTTGGCCCATTGCACACAATGTAATTGCTACTATGTGGGGAAAACTCAAAGGAAATTCAAAGAAGGAATTTATGAACATATGCCTGATTTGAGAAAACGGAAAATTAACAATGCTTTAGCAAAGCATATTTCTCTTTTTCCTAGTTATTCCTTTGAATTTATGGGTTTGGACATAATAGCTAAAGATGCAAGAGGTGGCCATTGGAGTGATATTATAGAACTTAGAGAACTGTTCACACTGGTCTTAATGAGAATTTGTCCATTATGAGTGTTTTAAAGTTGTGTTCTTTATTTGTTTAAGTTAATTTAAAAAAAATGGGAAATAGTACATGTTTATACTTTTTTAGGACTTTATATGCTTGACATGTTTTGTATTTTAAATGTTGAACTGAGAATATGATTAATATATGTGTAGGTTGATTTCTTCTACTATGGTTGGCTGTTTTTGTCATGTGATTTAGAAAAGGAGGGCTATTTAAACAGTAATGGTTTTATAACTTGGTGTTCTAAAGAAGTCTTTTTGTTACAACCTGATGAAAGTGCTTAACTATTAAAATAGTTTTCCACTACTCTGTGTTTTGCTTTTTGCTCCAGTCTTGCATTTTGGTTTTTGTACTTCTTGGTTCTTTGTTTGGTGGAAAAATGCTTCATTTTGATGTCATTTGAGTGCTTTTGCATGCATAGACAGACTACTGCTGGGGTCCTTGAGGGAAATGTTTAACTTTGGTGCCTGTGCATGTTTGGAGAGACTATTGAAGGAGTTGCTTGGGGAAAAGTTTAATCTTGGTTCTTCTGCATACTTGGACAGACTACTGAAGCAGTCGCTGGGGAAATGTTTAATGTTGGTGCTTGTTCATACATACTTGGACAGTGTACTGAAGGTATCACTTGGGGAAGTATTTCATTTTGATGTCATTTGAGTGCTTATGTATACACAGACAGACAGACTACTGAAGTGCACTTGGAAAAATGTCTCATCTTGGTGCTTGTGTGTACTTGGGCATAGTACTGAAGGGGTCACTTGAGAAAATGTTTCATTTTACAGTCAGTCAAGTGCTTGTGCATATTTGAACATACTACTGAAGGCAGTCACTTGGGGAAATGTTTAATTTTGGAGTCAGTCAAGTGCTTGTGCAGACATTGACAAACTCCTGAAGGGATCTTTGGGGAAAATGTTCATTTCCGCTGTTACTTAAGTGCTTGTGCATACATGGCCAAACTACTGAAGAGATCTCTGCAGAAAATGTTTAATTTTGGTGCCATTGATGTGCTTGTGTATACAACGACAAACTACTGAAGGGATCCAGGACATTAACAGAAAGAAAGTAAACAATTGCAGCCTTTGCTTCTTGATATGCAGTAATACAGCAAAGCCAAGTTTAATTTTTATGTATATTATCCTTGATTTTAAAACAAGGGTATAGAAAGTCCTTCCACTATGACTCGTGAAAGATTAACCCCCTTGATGATCAGGCTCACTGAAATTACCTGTTTTTGTGGTGGGGTTAGTCTCCCCTCCCTCTCCAATTTGACAGTGAGCCATTGACACCCTCCATATTTATATAACTAGTCTCGTCTTGGTCATTGAAGAAAAACATTAATATATATCTGTCTCTCATACTTAATACTCAGAAAGTCTGTTTGTTACCTAGGTGAACTAAGGAGAAAAATCAATCAAAAATGGCTTTGTCTAATCAAAAAATGAGGCCTCACTGTACTCTATTTTCTTAATAGGCTTCTTGACGTCCCCTCTAGAGTACCTTGAGCATAGGATTATAGGATCATAGGAGGTTACTAGGCTATCGAACCAGAGGTCATTTCAAGCTTAGTCGTTTCATCCCAATGTAATACCACAGATACTCTAGTCAATACCCAGGATTGAGGATTGTATTTAGTTATGACTGCCCATGTCCAAGAGGGTTGTGGGTGCTATCCCTGTAAGAATTTGTGGTGCCCCATCCACTCGTTCAGGTTTCTTTTAAACAATGTCATAGAGGTGCTCTGCTTCACAGGAATTGGTAGCCTATTGCAAAGATGCAGCAGTCACTGGGAGACAAATCTGTCCCATTAGCACATCCTATTCAAGTTGGAGGCCATATTTAGGTCCCTGGAATGAGTAGCTCTAGTCCCATTTGATTAATGGATGTGTAGTAAATTCATTAGGTTTTGGTCGGAGATTGCTCTGTAAGCCAGGCATAAGTCTCTCCTAAGAAGTCTGTACGATACTGATTATAGTGACAGGGACTTTAGCCGGTATATGTAAGGCATATGCTGCAGTCCCTTGATCTTCTTAGTTAGAAACCTCTGAGGTCTCTCCAGTTGCTACACTTGCTTTGTATGATACATGCCGAAAGGGGTGTTATACTCAAATATGGACCTGATTAGTGATGAGTATAGAGGGGTTATAACCTCCTTTGCTCTAGAGGCGATGCCTTTGCTAATCAAGTGTGCTATGTAGGAAGCCTTCCTTACTACAGTAGACACGTGGTGGTCAAATTTAAAGTTGCAGTCTGCATGTGATCCCAGATCTCTTACCACTTTGTAGGTACATAGGGTATTGTTGTTAATTTAATAGTGTGAAGGGACATTGTTTTTACCAAAGGGAAGGATGATGCATTTCTTTGCATTCAGTTTGAGACTGTGACTAAGACACCAGTCACTGGTCTGTGTAAGGCCATCCTGAAGTATACTGACATCATTTGGGGATTCATTAATCCCACCCGGTTTGCGGTCATCCGCAAACTTGGTCAGCCATAGCCCCTTAGTTTTGTCCTGAACTTCTGAGACCTTCTGAACTTCATGATTACTGCAAATTTGCAGAATAGCAAATTATGCTACACAAAGTATTATACTGTATTTCTGACCAAGAGATGGGTCTAGGGGTTTGGAAACCTCTCTTCTTATTTTGGTGTGCAAGCAGCTGAAGAGTATCATAAATTAGGATAAGTATAAGCAATGCAGTATATAAATGTTAATGGATTTGATATTTAGGATTATTACTGGGTTTTTATACAGTGTGTGTTTATAAGTAAAATGAAGCTACCTTTAGCTTAGATACTTCCTTTATTGATGACTAGCATGCAGATTGGATATATACCTATTGTGGTATGTTTTATGACGTAACAAAAGAATCATGTGTGCATAAGTCCATAGGTTAGTTCTAGGCTATCTGCCCTTGAGATCCATTTTAAGCCTAGCCATATTTCTCATCACAAAGGTTAGAATGAAACCATGTACCTTGTGTGTATGAGAAAAAAAACAGTATGACTCATACCGTCAGAAGCAATTTAATGCAAGGGGTTATTTTTTTCCAGTTTTTGTTTTCTTCTGTTGCTTACTTGCTTACACTTTGCATTTATCTTTATTTGTTATGTTTGGGGGGTCATTTTATAACTGAAATAAGGCACTCAGAGGTATAGCCTATATTGTCTAGTACCCCTGTTGCTAAGCACTAGACATACTCAGTGTAAGTGTCTAGTATCTTAATCATATGCTACGAGGGCATGCTGCTAGAAAACAATAAACCACACATTGCTGTGTAGATAATCCAGTGTTCCCTGAATGAGCTGTAACTATTAAAACATTGTGTTACAAAGAGCTGTCGATATGATGTAAACATCAGGTACAAATGGTGTCGCAATGCACAATTATATAAAATCTATTTAAGGGTCAGGATGTTTATTTCAGCAGCTTCTTCTTAGTGTTATGATTTCCTATCTATGCAACAGCCACAGTTATTTCATGTTTTCTGTGCTGCAGTTGATATTTACCAGGAAAGAGACGTGGATTGTGCTGAATTCTGCTTTATTTTTAATAAATGGCCAGTATCTATAAATTGCTAAAGCTGTGTTGTGTTTGGTTATGCATCACGTGGCAGTTATACTCTGAAAATTAGTTAAAATTTCAATATAACTTCCTATTTGGACATGTTTTTTAAGCCTCTTGGTCTCTTATGTTTTAGAGAAAAGTTGTTGTCAAGACATTTTTTCACACCCCTGTTAAAAAAAAATGCTCAAGGCGGAGGCAAATGATGACCTAGCTACTCCTCTGCACTGCAGGAAGCTGATTTGTTTGCTGAATGTCTACAATTCTTAGTTTTATTATGATGAGTAATATACAGTATTTAATTGCACTAAACTTTGCTCAATGTGTAAGCGCTAGGATATTGTTAGTGTCTGTAGGCACTGAGACATCAGTGACAAGAAAAACAATTCATTTATGTCCTCAGTTCAGCAATATGTATTTTTTTTCAATGCATTGTTCTATTTATCAATGGTTTAATGTCTTCTAGTCTTGATTAGTCAATGTTTCTGAAATTAAGTGACACACAGAGAGACATTTCAATGATCTACTTTGGAGACATTGTTCAATTAAAGATTTATTTTCTTATATGGGTGCACCAATATTTATTAACTTATTTCTTTCCTTCAAACATCTGGTAAAATCACACCAAATGTAATTATGGTCCTGCTTCTGTTCTGATATGGATTAATCACAAAACTTCCTCACATCTTGCTCTTTGGTACTTATTACACCACTCCCTTGTCCAATTTACCCTTACTCTATCAGTTTACCCATACTCCATCAGTTTATCCTTACTCTCCCTATACAACCTCTCCTTGCAGACACAGTCTCTGTATTATTACAACCCCACCCACCTTACTCTACCGCTTTCCTTTTATTCTCTATCCCCTTTAAAATAGCTGCTCAACTTAAGCTTCCTTAGTAGCACTTCTCCCCAGCTCAAAATTATTTCACACTCACCTTGCATTTCAGTGCTACTGTTTCATACACTTTATCCATTCAAATCCAAATTGTACATTGTTGGTACTCTTGTAACTGTAGGATCTTGACATTCAACACAGTGTGCTAAGCTGAACTGCCCAATCTCCATTTTTGGGATATTTTTTTATTTTAGATTGTTCACACTTGTATTCACTGCTTATTGTCTAGAGATTAGGCTACTTTAACTTGGATAAGAATGTAATTGTCTGTTGAAAGATATGAACTTGCATTCTTAGCCTGCTAGAATGACTTCATAATTATTATAATATACTAATCTCTCTGTTTATCAAATTATAAAATTATGATTCTCACTCTCTTATTTTATTACAGTTTTTCATATAAGTTCATAGGCGAGTACTAGGCTAGTGGCCCTGGAGCCTCACAAGCCTAGCCCAAGAACATGCCCAGTTGTTCTATTGCCGGACATTAGTACCTTGTATCCCTTTCGAGCAAAGCTATTGAAATGATCCCTGGGGTGAATTTCCTGTTAATCATCCACTCATCAAGATTTTTCTTTAAGAGGGCCAGTGAGGTGCTCTGCTTCACATGAATGGGGAGTTTATTCCAGAGTATGGCTAGTTTCTGGGTAAGGAAACTGTCCCTCCAGCAGGTTCTGTTTATTGTGGTGATGAGCTTAAGATCCTTGGACCGTGTGGTGTGGAGGAAATTAGACTTTTTCAGATGAAACATGTCTATTAACACTGGGTCCAACATGGCTTTGTATGCCAAGCAGAGATAGCCTCTAAGTAGGTGATATGAGACGGAGCATAGCTGTAGTTTTTTGAGTCTGTCTGCATAGGGCAAGTGTTTGAGTCCTAGGATCCTCTTTGTGAGGAATTTCTGTGGCCTCTCCAGTCTTTGCAGGTGTCTAGCGAGGTACATGCCAAATGGGGCATTGTACTCTATAATGGGTCTAATGAGGGAGGAGTAGAGAGGGCTTATGACCTCCTTCTTCCTGCATGCAAAACCCTTTGCAATGAGGTGTGCCAAATAGAAGGACTACAGTGGCCATATGGTTGTCAACGGAGAGGTTGCTATCCACTTGTGTCATCTCTTATCACACCTTGGGAGTTGAGAGGGCTACCATCGATGTGGTAGTTCATGGGGACCTAGTTTTTCCTTAAGGAGATGATGATGCACTTTTTGGCATTGAGCTTAAGACCATGGTTCCAGCACCAGTCATTGGTGTCAGTGAGGCCTTTTTGTAGGATGTCAACATCAGCTTGGGAGTCAATATTGGCTCCCAGTTTGCAGTCATCTGAGAACTTGGTCAACCAGACTCCTTTGGTTTTGGCCTGAACTTCAGAGAACTATATACCAAACAGGAGAGGACCCAGGAGTGATCCTTGTGGGATGCCACTTGTGACTGCCCAGTAGTTGGATTTGGAGTCTGCTACTTTCACCATGTGGGTTCTGTCCATGAGCCAGTAGGCAACCCATCTTATGATGCAGGGGTTGATGCCTAGGTTGGTTAGTCTGTCAATGATCCCTGAGTGGGGGATAGTGTTGAAGGCCTTGGCCAGATCGAGGTAGGCTGTATGGTCTGCCTTGCTTTTCATCGACCGCTCTGGTGACAGATTCAAAGAAGTCTATCAGGTTGAGCAGACATGATCTGCCCTTCACAAACCCAAACTGTGAGGTATCCAGGGTTTGAAGATTCTCTATATCCTTATTTATGAGATCCATGATGATGCGCTCCATGGCCTTACAGATCAGGCTTGTTAGGCTGATGGGGCGGTAGTTTCGTGGGTCAGTAGTCGCTCACCCTTTGTGGAGAGGAACGACTGTAGTGGTGTGCCACTCAGTGGGAACAAAGCCTGGAGTGAGGCAATGGCTGAACAGGGCACTCAGGTGAGGTGCCAGTTCTCTTTGTAATTCATGTAGCATGCAACCAGGTATATTATCAGGTCCCATGGAGGCTGTATTTTTGGGTTTGGATAGTGTGGCTTCTACCTGAGCAGTCATGATATTAGAGATTTGGCATTCCTTGGGTATTGGGATGGGCCTTTTTCAGGGTT
The DNA here is from genome assembly GCF_019279795.1 of Protopterus annectens. NCBI lineage: Eukaryota > Metazoa > Chordata > Ceratodontiformes > Protopteridae > Protopterus > Protopterus annectens. The sequence goes on from NC_056736.1 coordinate 48,030,231, forward strand.
AAGGTGGGGTAAAGTTTGCACTGAACCTGTCTGCCAAGATGTTGGCAATATCTGTTGGTTCAGTATAAGTGGTGCCATTGTGCAATAGCTCAGAGCACCCTTGCGTATTGTTATGCAGGTTCTTGACATAACTAAAAAATGCCTTGTGGTTATCTTTAGCATCTGTTGCAATTTTGTTTTCATAATTGGCTTTGAAGGCTTTAATAAGGGAGCTCAGTTTTTTTTCTGAGACTTACAAGGGAATTTTTCTAGTCTTGGGACTTAGCCCTGGATGTGAAGGTGTGACTGGGTTGATTTCCTGGATTTGAAGATGAACCAGGGGTCTGATGGCTGTTTTGAGACTGAGATACATAAGAAGGATTGCTATAACTATTTACCTACATGGAACAAGTATGCATCCCAGCATATTTTCAAGAACATTGCTAGGGGGCAAAGACTCAGAACATCTAGATTAACAGCGAACCAAGACAGGTTTGAGGGTGAGCTTGATGAGCTTAGAACAAGGGTCTTACAGAGGGGCTATGCTGATAATGAGCTTCAAGGCATTGTAACAGAAGTTCTGGATAGTAGGAATAATGAGGGGAGACCTTATTTACTGATGCTGTGTTGCCATTATCTATGGTAAGGGATACTGCTCAGTGTATGAGGATGTCAGTAACTTATTCCAGTAATGTTAAGGCACTACAGGAGATCTACCACAGGAACTGGAATATTTTATGTGCCGATGATGAGGTTAAACAGTTAGTGGGGGAAACCCTGAAGTACAGTTTTAAAAATAAAAATAATTTGAAGAGAATATTATGTGGACCTCGGCCACAACCGGGGGTGGCACAGGCTTGTGCTGTGAGTGACTGTGGTACTCTCCCTTGCAATGGATGCAATTTCTGTGCATATGTAGACACCAGTGGAGAATTCAAGCATCCAGATATGAATAGAGTGTTTAAATTTAAACTCTCAGCAAATTGTAATAGTGTCAACATTGTCTATTTGGCCCATTGTCTGGCCTGTATGTCATTCTATGTTGGTATGACCACCAGGAGACTCAGGGATAGAATGAGAGAGCATTGTTATGATACAGGGAGGTTAGTGGAAACAAATGCTTTGACGAGACATGTTGGGAGGCATGGAGACACACATAGATTTGTTTTTATGGCCATAGATAGGGTTATAGTCATTGGCAGAGGTGGAGATATGAAATTGAGAGTTGAAACCAAAGAACCTGAATGGATTGTGAGACTTAGGGCTAGTATAGAAAAGGGACTGAATGATAAAATAAATATTAAGCCTATTTTGTTAGGCAGGGATTTGCTTAAGTAGTTGTATTTACACATGTTTAGTCCCACATACATTTATATGTTATTATTTGTATATCTCTACGCTATGAATTTTAAGTGCAATTTGACTTTAAGCTTTTTTAGGTGACACAATGAATCTCTTGAAAATGGTAATTTTTATGTTATGTGCCTTTAAATGAAGGTGGGGTTTCTATCAATTGAGTTGTTCTGAAATGGTATAAAATGGGGGCTTTGTTCTGTTTTTATTGTCTGATGAAGTGGCTTAGTCCACAAAATTGTTCACCTTTGTCTTGTGTGGAATAAATTGCTTTTATTTTTCTACAGCAGTGGCCTGTTGATTCCTTTGGTATTTAATATGATATTTGATTGTTTTTTGGAAGCACAGCTTACCATTACAAATTATTTTTTGCTTCTCTACTAGTTTTTTTCTTCTGTTGTACATTTTTTTTATTGGCAGGGGACCACCAGATTGGCTTCATTTTTTTGGAGGACATGACCTTAATTCTGTTAGGGATGGCCTGATCCATGCACTTGTCTGAATGTTCATACAGTGCCTTGGTGTATGATTCCACAGCCATAGATCCTTTCCCTTTTTGTGTGGGTGACGTGAAGTTTGACACTTCTGTCTTTAGAAATGCAAAATTGGCTTTGGAGAAGTTTTTCACTGTGGTTTCCTTCATGGGGGATGCGGGTGTGATTTTGATATTGAGTGTGATTAACTTATGATCAGATCTGACTGGGGAGGAGTTGACCACTGGTGTAGAGCAGTAGTCCCCCATGTTAGTGATGACCAGATCAAGAATATGTCTGCCTCTGCTGGGGGTGAGAATGAATTGGTCCAGGCTGTTGGAGTTAATGAATTCCAGAAATAGTTGGGCAAATGTGTTGGAGCAGGAGTAGTTTTCCCAGCTAATGGAGGTGTAGTTAAAGTCTCCCAATACAAGGGTATTAGGTTGAACCCTAATGCTTTCCAGAGTGTTCAGGAAAGCAGAATGGGAATCTTGGAACATTGTGGGGGATCTATAGCAGGCTACAACCTGGACTGCCATTTTATCCAGCGTTAGTTGTACCTGTAGTATCACCGATGCATTAAGTTGGGCAACCAGTCTGGAGGTATGCATGTCCTTTATGAAGATGGATATGCCACCGTCTTTGGGGCTTCGGGCCACACCTCCTTTGGGTCTTTGATCCAGGTTTGGGGGTCGGAAGACATGATATGCTGTGTAGCCTGGTAGTGCTGGGGTGCTCTCTTGAGTCTTGAACCAGGTCTCTGTTACTGCACAGAGGTTGATATTCTCCAGTTTTAGGAGTGACTCGAGAGAGTGCATTTTGAGATTTAGGCTTCTAGCATTGAGTATCATTACCTCAGGTTGCGTTTGCTTGCAGTTGTTATGGTGGTCATTTTGTCTTCAGGGCATTGCCTAAAAAAGGCACTCTAATGGTGGCAAGACCTTAGCCAGTATCCGGAATCCCAGGAGTGACAGATGCAGGCCAACTCTGGCAAAGCATCAAGGTATTTCAATCATGTCATCCCAGGCAGACAGATACTGGATCCCCTTAGAATGACACCAGAAACTTAGCCAATTGTTGAAGTCAATCATTTTCTGCTTGTACTGTGGTATCATTCTAGGTAATGGTAATATGCTGTTCAGGGCTAGGGTCATACCAACCTGGGCTACAAGATCTGAGAGCTCCTCCATGTCTCTTTTCATGTAGTCCAGGGAGGTACGTCTTAGGTTGTTCACACCAACATGGACAATGACAGAGTCATAATTGTACTTGTGGAGAGATGCAAGTGCATGCATTATGTGGTGGATCCTGGCACCAAACAGGCAGCTGACCATAACTTTCTCTTTATTTAGTCTAGTGAGTGGGATGTCAGTGTGCCTTACTATAGAGTCACAATGATTATTGTATTGGGTAGACTGTTTTGACGTAGGTGCTTAGGTTGAGTGGCACACTATGTGGGCTATGTGTTATAGGGGCTGTGTTTGGGTGAGAAAGTTGCTTGCATTTTTGCCTCGGAAAAGAGGGACTTCTGAGTCAGACTATCCCAGTAAACAAATTCATACATAATAAATAATAAACAAATTAGAAATATTTATTTATTTAGTTAACTTTGCTTACTGGGAAAGACATTCTGGGCTGAGCAATGCCCATTTTCAGTAGAGGCCCACTCAGGAATCCTTTATCAGATGCATTTAAGATATTCATGACAAAACAAAAGTTTTACAAAGGTATATTAAATAGGTAATTTTTAGACATCAAGATACAAAAAGATAATTTTTCTGTAGTGACACTATACAAAGATAAATCAGATATTTCTTTTACGGTGGCATTATATATGATATCAAATTCCAAGTATGACGCACAGTTCCTGTGCAATATGTGATTAGCAGGCATTAGATATGAATTATAACACATGGGTAACAAGGGTTACAGTATAGATATTAGAAATAAATAAAAATGAGAAAAGGAATGTGGAAGATTACTTAGTACACAGATAATAGTTAAAGGTAAAAGAGGGAGAGAGGAGTTGCATTGCTGATGAGTCAAGGATAGTAGGGTTAAGAACACTAGGGTACATTCTGATGCTGAACCTGGTTATAAGAGAGTGGTGGAGATTATTTGGAGGAGCTGGATAAAGAGAAAGGTCAGAAATAAATTCAAATGTAAAGTGGGGTTTAATATAGGAAGATAATTTTGAAGTAGTGGTAGAAAGGCTTGTTCTGTAGAAGGTGATAGAGGTTGTAAAAGGAAAGGAGGCAAGAGGTTACAAAGGAAGATGGGATTACTTGGGCAAATTGCATGTGCATGACCATGTGTGCCTCACGTCTTGTTTTAATATGGGCTTTATATATGTAATAGGAATATACTGGGCCGCCTGCAGAATTATTAATCTTTTGGTGATTACTAAGAGGTTAATTGGCTGGACAAAGGTCACTCCCTGTAGAATAGTGCTTCAGGGTATCTTTTAGTTCAGGACATTTTTCTAGTGTATGTATAATATCGTATCCAGTAACAAATTAAGAGCATATTAAATAGTTGGATAGCTGAAGCCAGTTTAGTTCTTTCAGGGGTTTGCAATGATGAGTCCTAAACAAAAGAATGGCAGAAAAGTTGGCTACTTTATTGTAACAGGTGGAGAGTTTCACTTTAAGTGCAGCATTTAGGATTGTAATAATAGGTATGGTATATAATAGGAATGGAAAAAGGTAGGTGGATGGTTGTGCCTGTCTTGCATCATCCATCAGGTACTGTTTGCCTTTATAGAGGAATTCAAGTTTCTGGTATGCTTTGGAATGGTTATCTATATCTGTTGGTCACATTTGAAGTTATTATCAATTAGGATGTATGGAAGTTATGTTTGGGTTCTGGTTTTAATTTTTGTATTGATGGATGAGATTATTTCAAAAGACTATATTTTATGTTGGCATTGCTTATGAGTGAAGCGTATAAGTTTATTTTTCTTTTTGTGCTACATTAAAAAACTCAAATGTTTTGGCAAGCCCACATTGTTGAAACTTTGACAAGTATATTTAATTACTGATGTGGACTTGTAGCATTAAGGTAATGATATCCTAATTGCTGAGAGACTGGAGCTTTTCAGTTTGTGATTAGCATGCTAATTTTGAAGAGATCTTCATATTTATTTATTTATTGATTTGTTTTTTGACATGTGATTACTAGAAAAGCCAAACTGGGTAGAAGCCCATTTTCAGTGGAGGCCTGAGGAGAAGAGTTCCACATCATTACAAAACAGTTTAAGAACAATAATTTTACAATTCTTAAAAATAAAACAAAAATACCTGCAGTTTAAATAACTATACCAAATTTGACATAACATAAAAACACCAGTTAAGCTTTGATACAAGTTATGTGACAATCATTTAATATTTAGAGAAATGTTAGACAGTTTGTAGAGAAATTATAACTAAGCTAATCTAATACACACAGGAATTGCAAGATGAAGTCAGGGAAATGCAGGCTTATTGTATATTTAGAGAGAAAGTCAGGGAAGATAATTTGAAAGAAGTAAGGAAGTGAAGTAGGGAGAGTAGGGAGTTATAAGGAAATTAAAAGGTACTTGTTCACATTTAGGGATATAGTTTATCCTGGTTTTGATCAAGAACAGAGTCAGATTTTAGATAACAAGTATTTCAGAGTGGTTTTGAAAGATGAAGAAGAAGAATGAAGGTAAAGCATAACCTGAGTCAGACTAGTTTGTAGGTACTATAATACAATGGTCATGACATAACAATCCCACCTCTAAGAATGGTGTACCAATATACAACCCACAGCAGACTTGAACCCACTATATATAGTTTCATAGTTTCATAGTTTAGTACTAGGCTATCTGCCCTGGGGCATTTGTAAGCCTAGCCATAGTGATGTGGCTTGTACCACCCCATGAAATGGTACAAAAAAATGCACAGAATAGATTTAGAATACTGTGCTTCTGACTAGTAGTGACACAGTGAAGGTCCTCTTATATAATAGAATTAGTTTACTGTGCCCCTGTCTAGTAGTGACACAGATGTGACCCCTGGGGTAAACTTATGATCTCCCATCCACTCATCAAGATTTCTCTTGAAGAGAGTCAGTGAGGGGCTCTGCCTAACATGAACTGGGATCTTGTTCCAGAGCATGGGAAGCCTCTGGGTATGAATCTATTCCTCCAGCATGTCCTATTCATACTTGTGCCGAGGTTTAAGTCTTTAGCTCTCGTGGTTCTGATGGATTTTGATGTTTTGAGATGGAGCATGTCATCAGTTCCTGAATGGACATGGCCTTGTACGTCAGGCAGAGATCACCTCTGAGCAGGCGGTATGCTACTGAATAGAGCTGGAGTTTCTTTAGTCTGGTAGAATAAGACATATGTTGGAGACCCTTGATCCTCTTGGTGAGGTACTTTTGTGATCTCTCCAGCTGTTGCAAATGCCGGGTGAGGTACATACCAAATGGGGCATTGTACTCAATCATGGGTCTGATGAGGGAGGAGTATAGGGGTACAATGACATCCTTGGACCTGGATGTGAATCCCTCCAAGATAAGGTGTGCAAGGTAGAATGTTTTTCTAACCACTTTTGCAACGTGGGTGTCAAATGATAGGTCGCTGTCGACTTGGGTCCCTAGGTCCCTGATTACTTTTTCCATACTCAGTGGGTTGCTGTCTATGTGATAATTTGTGGGTACTTTGTTTTTCCCAAAGGGGATGACTATACATTTTTTGGCATTTAGTTTAAGGCCATGACTCTGGCACCAGTTGTCTGTTTCTGTGAGGCCTTTTTGTAGGATGTATGTGTCGGCTGGTGTATCGACTATGGCGCCTAGTTTGCAGTCATCTGCAAACTTTGTCAGCCACAACTCTCCCATGTTTGCTTTAACAACTGAGAAATAAATGCCGAACAAGAGGGGTCCTAGGACAGATCCCTGTGGGACACCACTTGTGACTGGCTTTGAGTCTGACATTGCTCCAGCAATTTTAACTTTATGGGTTCTGTCCTTTAGCCAGTTTGCAACCCATCTAGTGACATAAGGGTTTACGTTTAAGCTGTTGAGCTTATCTATGATGCCTGAGTGGGGTATTGTGTCGAAGGCCTTAGTCAAGTCCAGGTAGGCTGTATGGACTGCTTTGCCCTCATCAATGGCTCTAGTGACTGTTTTGAAAAAGTCAACCAGGTTCAAAAGGCAGGATCTGCCCTTTACAAAGCCGAACTGGGTGGGGTCAAGTGTCTGTAGGTCCCCACTGTCTCTGTTTATGAGTTCCATAATGAGTCTTTCCATAGCTTTGTAGACCAGGATGGTTAAGCTTATGGGGCGGTAGTTCCCAGGGTCTGTAGAGGTACCCCCTTTGTGGAGTGGGACCACTGTTGCTGTACGCCAGTGTTCAGGTACATATCCTGTAGTAAGGCTAAGGTTAAATAGCATTTTTATGTGCAGGTTTAACTCCTCTTGGAGTTCACGTAGCACGCAACCCGGGATACCGTCAGGTACCATTGATGCTGTGTTTTTAGCATTGTTGAGGGCGGCTCTCACTTGGACATCTGAGATGACAGGGAGATTATATTCAGCTGGGATAAGTATTTCTTCTTTTGGGGGTGAGGGAGGGGAGAAATTTGCACTGAACCTGTCAGCCAGAATGTTGGCAATATCTGTGGGTTCAGTGTATTTTTTGTTGTTGTGAACTAACTCTGAGCATATCTGAGGGTTTCTGCCCAGGTTTCTAACATAGCTGAAGAAGGCTTTGTGGTTATCTTTAGTGTCCTTAGTGATTTTTCTCTCAAAGTTGGCCTTGGATGTTTTTATGAGAGAACGTAGTTTTCTGCTATTGTTGATCAGAGATGCCTTCCCTTTATGGGATTTTGCTCTGTCGTACAGTAGCTTCCTTCTTTTGTTATACAATTTGTTAATGGCTGAGGTCCACCAGACAGGACGCTTGCCTTTGGTGGAGAGGGACTTGGATTTATTTGGGATTGCATGATCCATGCATTCTTGGAGATGTCCATAGAAAGCATTTGTAAAGGATTCGGCATTGTGGGATGTGGTATCCACTGGCCCAGTGGGCTTAAAGGATACCATCTCAGTCTTAAGAAGAGTGAAGTCTGCTTTTGAGAAGTTTTTCACTGTGGTCTTTTGTGCTGGGGGTGGAGGTGGGATATGTATATCCATGGTGATTAGTTTGTGGTCAGATCTCACTAGTGAGGGGTATACCTCCGGTGTGGAGCATTTTGTCCCCATGTTTGTGATGATCAGGTCTAGTATATTATCTCCCCTAGTGGGAGAGGTGTATAGTTGTTCCAGTGCATTTGAATTTATGAATTCCAGGAACCTTTGGGCTTGGGTGTTAGGGCTAGAATAATGTACCCAATCTATGTTTGGGTAGTTGAAGTCTCCCAGTATGATGGTATTTTGTGATACATTCATATCCTCCAATGTCTTCAGGAAGGCTGAGTGGGGTTCCTGAGATTGGGAGGGTGGTCTGTAACATGCTACCAGTTGTATAGCAGTTTTGCCTATGGTTAGTTGCACCTGTATGGTCTCCGATGCTTCATGTGTTGCTACTAACCTGGAGGTGTGGGTGTCCTTGATGAATATGGACACTCCCCCTCCCTTTGTGGTTCGGCCCGGGTTTTAGGGCCGAAAAGCATGATACGAGGTATAGCCTGGTAGCGCTGGGGTGATCTCAGGAGCCTTGAACCAGGTTTCAGTTATTGCACAGACGTCGATGTTCTCCATACTGAGGAGTGCATCGAGAACCTGAAAACCAGTGCATTTACATACTGAGCTACAACAACAGTATAAGAAAAAGTGGCTGTGAAGCCCATACTAATTGTGTGGGTCATACACTTGTAGAATGAAAAAGTGAATATCACATTACTGTGGACACTGCATTCATGAAAAATGAAGTACCCATTAGACATTAATTGTAATACTGATTAAATGATCAGTGACTTGGCATATGCAATACATAGATGGATGTCAAAAGTTGAGAAGTACCTTAAACAATCCTGGTGAAGGCTGCAGTTAAACATGCATTAATATCAGTCTGGGCACTATAATGTACTATTTGTTGAAAAGTGTACCGATACCATGGAGGTGACACCTGTAACATAATGTGCAAATACAAAATCTGTAGTAGACTTGAACCCACACCAGCAGTCTGAAAGAAGATATATTGACTTGCTGAGCTACATCAGCAGGCTACAGATAGCCTGCAGGGGAAACACACATTAATGGTGAATGTAACACACTTGCAGACTGAAATCTACTGAAGGAGAAATTGAATATACAGTCAGTGTAATAGTCCTATAGCAGCACCTTAATATGAAACATATGTAATCCCAGAGAATCTTGCAAACACTGACACATATCTAATAAACCCTATAATTCTCCCAGTCAATACCGAATATGCAAACTAAGTGCCAGTAATGTATATAACAAGATCTAACTCATATCTTCTTTATGGTGAACACCCCTTACAGGAGCAGTTGCATTTTTTCAGAATACCTCATAACTATCACAAAATGGCCTGAAATTATATGGCAACAACTATGTCCTAGAATTCCTGCTGCATGTACAATTAATTGACAGGGTACAACATAACTTGTTAGCACAAATCTATGTCACTGCTGACAAATAAGCATACCAAAAAATAAAATTCTGCTCTGGACATTTGATAATGTGGCAAGCCTAGGGAAAACCTAAACTTCCCCTGACTACTAATATGATAACTGGCAGAATTGCTAACATATAAATCATTCTGACCTGTAAAAAGTATACTCACCCCGGTGGTCCCTGAGGTGCTCCAGCCTCCTCCTCTGCAGCTGCTCTTCTCTACAATCTGTTCAGGGTCTCTAGAGAAAGAAATTAGGGTCTGTTTACATGGCATTCAGTGGCAGTTTGCACATAATAGGATAATCCACGGCTTACTTACAGTGCGTAGTTGGTGGTGTCTCCCTCTTGTCAGCCTCCCCTGAGCACAGAAGAATAGAAAGTGTCCTTCCCATATCATTGTAATCATAGTGACATTGCTCAGCATTCTTGGTATGCCAGTTGCACCTGTCAACTCTTGTGCCTGGCTGCACCAGGCCTCTGCCTTATATTCATGCCCTTGATAGTTTTCCTCAAGAAGCATACACCTGTAATGCTGTGGGAGGAGCTGGAGGAAGATTTTGGCCTCCTCTGGGCACCACGTTTGAGTTCTGATTTCTTTGCCTGAAGTTATACTTGCCACTCTAATAGTTTGCAGATAAGATGGAAGCAATTTTGCAACCACACCATTTTCATGTATGCAGACCATTGCATAATGAGGGTCATTTCATTTGTGCAGCTGGTGGTAAAAATCTCAAACTAAGCAGCATATGATAGTGGTTGAACATACCAGTAAAAGGTATGAAATAGGGCAGCCCACGTATACTGCATTATGCATTACAGTGGCTCCAATCTTAGTATGTGTTAATTGTAATTAAAGATATCACCTGAGAACCATGATCTCAACCTTGCTTGCACACTGCTGTCTGCAGGTATTCAGGTATCTGTACCACACTACAGTGAAGACACTACAAAGTTCAACTAGTGTGCATGACGCAGAAACTGAGATATTCAGAAGCTTTTGCTCTTTAATCCCTTAGTTGTGCTATCATCACACCCAGACACATGAATGAGAGCAAGAGAAAGCACTGCTTCTCATTGCACAATGAAGGAAGGTATGGCGTAGCATTACTTCACTGAGGTTAAGGAAATGTTGCCTTACAATACCTGCTTAGCCTGAAAGTAAACTCCAAACTTCTATGGCTTGACATGCCTAACTGTTGGACTTTCATGCTTGTTTTGTTAGCATGTCACATATAAAGCTGAAACAACTTTTAAGGGGTTAGGGAGAAACTGAACTGAGAAAAATAACATTTTCATAGTTCTCACAGCATGAAGTTCAGGAATCAGTTCTGTCAAGTTTATGGCACTTTTAGCTCCTGGCCATGTTAGTCATCCAGTTCTGAATCACAACACCATCTTGATTTCCTTGTTTGCATACACCAGGATGCTCATTTTAAAAATATTCCTCATTGCCATGTAATTATATAGCCATTAGCATATACCATACCCACCTATAGTGCTTCTCGGTTAACCCTTACCTTATCAGTGTCGCTGAATTGCACACGCCCAACTTTATAGGAATTCATTATGCAAGTTCACTTACCACAATGTGTCAAAGTTTTCTGAGTCTGACCAATGTCTATTATAAAGGAAAACTCCCTATCCACATTAAGCAAAGTTCATCACTGTTCTTATTCAAGTGTAACTTGGACCTATGGATGGAAAACAGGAAATTTACCCCAGGACTATCCACTGTGCTATTAATGGACAGAGGCAGCTCACAAATGCTTTATCCCATGCAAGGTTCCCCTCAAATTGCCTATGGTATGATCTCACTTATTCTTATTATCTGTAATATATAATTATCAACCATGGGTGGGTAATATTCTGACCAAATGGGGTAGCTTAATTCCAGCACAAAAGTTGGAAACTGGCTAGGCTTAAAATGGCCAACAAGGTCAGCTAACCTAGTACTTATCGATGAACCTATATATCTATACAGTGAAGAAATATAGTATAGGAATCTACCAGTGATGGATCCCAGGGTTTGTTAAACATACTTATTGTAAACATAAGCACCTCTACTCCAGCCATACTGGGACCAATAGTTCGATGTACCAAAAGATGAGATTACCAAATGACAGTGAAGAAGTATTTCAAATATATATATATATATATATATATATATATATATATATATATATATATATATATATATATTCTACCTAAACTTCTCAGTGCATTCTTTTTCCCAGTGTGCAATGTGTGAGCATTTTTTATGTCTGTAGAACATGAATGAAACATAGGCCACTAAATTACAAAATCAATGAGCACAGAATACACTGTATATGCATTCACAGAAGTATTTAAATGTATTTATTTACTTATCAATAATTTGGTGGGGCAGGTTAAGTTAAATTACTTTGGTGGTGAGTAGGAGGTAGTCCTTGATGACAGCTACTGCTCAGGATGTACAGATATTTATGTCTCTGTTTTTTAATAATATCTTGCTCTATATACCTGAAGACATGTCCTGCAACACTCTCTTCCTAGGAGCTATCACTTCTGCCAAGACAATATCTGACTGGCAGACTTTTCATATCAAGCCGGCTTTCTTAAATTTCCACAAAGAAAGGGTGATACAACAAACCTATCCTTAAACCACATGTATTCAAAGAATCAAATTTTGTCTATTGATAGTGTGTTTAACAGTTTGCTGTGAATAAACTGGACACCATGAAGTTTGTGAGTTTGGTGCTACTATTTTAATTAATAATACATTTTTAGTGTTTTCTTTTTTTTTTCATGCAAACAGGTGTGAAAGGAATTGTGTTGAGTTACAACAGTTTGACATTTGGTGCAGATGAGTATTGCTGTGAGCTGTTAATGGTTCCTTTTATGTAACGTCTGATTCCCTCAGCCTTTATTAGTTTACTACATGCTCTGTCCAAGTCACTTCACCGAACAGCACTCTTGGGCTGCACATGAAAATGGGCACTTGCATCCAGTGGCTTGTCCCAGACTGTTAACAATTATAATACACATTTGTCTTTTGAATTCCTACACTTTTCACAAAGCCACTAATCATTGCTTCACAGCCTTCTATTTGATGCTGAATGCCATCATGTCTCTTCTAGTTTAATGGATTGCCAGATGCATTTTCAGTAAATCTGATATTCAGGGGATGAGAAGTTTACTGTCGATAATGCCAAGTCTGTTTTCAGTGTGGCAAAAATTTGAAATAAAACATTTAAATTAAATCCAAATATCTACAATCATTGTAAATGTAAAGAAGAAAATAGTATGTACACTGACAGGTTTGAACAATGTTTTATGGAATTTGGGAGAGGCAAACAAGTAAAAGGATATTCATATGGCTGGAAGTTGTGACCCTGGTCCATTACACTGCCTAGGGCTTCATTGATCCTATTTTTAGGAATGCAATGGGTAAACACCCACATAGTTAATGAGAAGCCAAACAAAAAGGATATGTAGTAATACCGATGCCTAAACAATGCAGTAAGAATAAGATCTGCTATTGTCATCGTTGTTCTTGCATGACAATAGGGCACAGTACAAGTTCAGTGGGTAAAAATGTCCTTATCCTGCACCACTCCTAGCTAGCTCACAGTGAACAAATCTATGTGATATTAACTTGTTTGGTTTAAAAAACAGTCACATTATGAGCTGTGTTTCTTAACCATTGCCTCTTCCTAAATAGGATTATAACAGCAAGAGCTATGCAAACGTGACGGAAGATCTCATAAAAACATTACAATGCATACAATAATCCCTAGGGGAATCTTATGCTATACAGGCCAATGCTGTACAGGTTTATGTAGAAAATGTATTAAGATCAACCTTTACAATTCTCTTTCCAGGATTGCTACACTGAATAGATGCAGTATTGAACGGTGGTATAGAGGGGACTAAACATTCTCTGTATATTGGAGACAAGGTGGAAAGATAATGCAGTGCATCAAAGACAACTGATTTAGTAGCCTGAGTCCACTACTCAGGGGAAGGACAGACTAGAAATTTTGTGGGTACTATGCTGAGGAAATGTCTTCAGAAGACCACGAGGGATGTCATCAGAATTAATGATTGAATCAAGGCAATCCAATTCTAGTGTAAGGTTGGGGCAGTATTCATAATCGTGGCTTATACCCTACAGTACGTTAGTGATGTCAGTGAAACAAGTGGATTCAGGCAGCTGTTTGAGAACATATTAGGTAAAGCAGGACAACATGAGTTTGTTTTGATAATAGGGGTGACTGAATTGTATATTGGGGCAGACAGAACAAGATATGAGAATTGCCTCAGTCAATATGGGTGGGGCAACAGGAATAAAGAAAGAGAGGCCATTCTAGACTTTTGTCTGGCATATGGCTTAATAATGGCCAACACATGGTTCAGCAAGACAGACAGTCACAAAGTCACATATAAGAGTGATCAACATGCAAATTAGGCAGACTTCCACCAAGTAAAGAAAGACATTGTGTATAATCAGAGATTTTAAAGTAATTTCCAGTGAAATAGTCAGCCCACAGCATAAAACACTGGTGGCCATGATCAGCTGTAAGTAGTGATCAGAGAATGCTGTAAGGGTCAACTGAAGCTAGGCTGAAGACCTGTAAGTTGACCGGAGTGAAACCACAAGTTTCAAGGGAACACTTAGGGATGTAAGACCTCATAGAGTATAGGAAATAGCTGGAGTTGAAGAATGATATTGTCTAAAAATAGCATGTGCATATGTCACTATAGAACAGATTGTGTGGGCTTTGGCATAGATACTCAAAGTTGCTTGTTGTTTGCTAGCTTCACTACTGATTGCTGAGAATCTGCTTTCACCTGGAGTAATCCGCTATTGAAAAGACAAAAAAGACAAAAATAGTATCTTTTTGCACTTCTCTTAAATACTGTGACTGCATTTTACCAGTTTCTTAAGCTATTTACTGTTATTTTTGCACTTTATAGCAAAAAAAAAAAAAGAAAAAAATAAACTGTACTGTCTGCTGCTACTCTAAGTAGTTAATTGCACTGTATTACATTGTATTTGTTGGTTGTTGCGCTGTTGTAGGATGTTTGTGTGGTCTTATTACACTTGGGCTCTAAACCAGCTATTCTACATTACAAAGGTGTTTTTCTCTACCCTGGCAGAGATGTGCTGATCTATCTTGTTTGAGTTGGGGATTGCTGATGGGAGGTTTATTGTGTGCTTCCTGATTAGTAGTTAGCTTACAACTTGTTTTTCTTTACTCATATTTAAGCCTCACATTTGTATATTGCTGCTCTTCATGCAGCAGTGGTTAGCAGTGCCCTGTATAAATGCAAAAGTCTAGAAGCTCAGTTTTTCCCTATACAGCTATCAGTGAAACCCTTCCAAGCTTTTCAGTTGCTCTAGGAGCAACTCAGTTGTGCATTGAAAATGCATTGCCTAATTGATCAACATTGGCCTACACAAAGTATAGGTCCCTCCTGTAGTCTTGGCTCTACCAGCACAGTCCAGTCAAATTAACCCATTCCCTTCCCTAATAAAACATACAGTAAGAACCCGCTGTCATAGACGGGCAATTTCTCATCATCTCTCTCATCATCTTGATAGACATGCACATCCTGAGGCAATGTAGTAATTGTCTCATGTATACTGACATCCACGTAATCCTGAAATAAACAAATGCTTTTATGTGAGAGATGTAGTTACACTACAAAATTGGAGGCAAGACTCTCACATAAGGACAGATTAAATGCCAAACAAGTGGTCAGCACATACACTTTCCAAACTAAATAAGGACATGACACATAAACCCACATATACAGAGGTACTCACTAGTAAATTACCAAAGGATCAGAGGCCTCCCAAATGGAAATCACCTACACACATAGTGTACAAAACAACCACAACACATAATGACACACACAGCAGTGTCTCAACAAATATGCCCATAAGGCATAACACCAAAGCACCTAATGCAATGATCATAGGCAACTCCATTGTGAGACACAAGGATGTTCCCCTCACCAAGATGGCTAAGCAATGGGTTATGGTTAGCTGACTGTCAGGTGCCAGGATCTGTCAAGTCACTCAAGCATTCAACTCATCCAAACACAGGTACTGGTATGACTACATCATAGTCCATGTGGGAGTAAAAGACTTAAGACATACCTCAATGGACTATATAAAGAGAGACATGACTGAGCTCTCAGATTATGTACCACAGGCAGGTATACACCTATCCTTAAGCAGCATTCTACCTTCTCCAATGATAATACCACAATACAAACAAAAAACAATTGGCTTAGCTTCTGGTGTCAGTCCAAGGGGCTCCAATATCTGTCAACAGTTTACATCCAATTGGTCGTGCAGCCAAAGGTCGATCAGGCAGAATTCCAAACCTAATGGTCGAATCTCGTTCATGCGAATGCGCAGAATGTCACGTGTAACATCGAATTCGAATTACCCGATTGCACACCCACCACAACAAGCGCTACCATGGGTTGAGAGGGGGATATAGTGGCCTGGCCGGCATTCGGTATTCTCGGGTTCGATGTCCTTAGCTTCAACATTCCATGGTCCTGGCATTCTGTAGTCGGCATTTTCATGATTAACCATCGGCCGTACGCACAAATGCAGGTACACCCTGTCAACCTAGGTATATATGGTTGACAGGCCATGCTGCTTTGCCAGAGATGGTCTGCAGCTGTCTCCTCTAGGGTTTTGGATACTAGTAAAGGCATTAGCCACCCCTACTGTGCCTTTTATAGGCAGTGTGAAATTAACCAAACTCCCAACATTAACATAACCCTCTTTAGATAAACTCAATGTACTGCTGATTAATGCTAGGAGTCTAAACAAGAAACTGCACTCCCTGGAAGCACTCCTCACTTTGAAAGATGCTGACTTCTGTGCAGTCACTGAGACATGGTTCAAGGCATGAAAAGCACCCTGGCTGTGCAGTGCTGCAGTACTTTCCATGCATTCAGACCACGAACTAAGCATGAAATAACCAAAGGAGGAGGTGTATCCATCTTCATTAAGGATAAGTACACCTTGAGACTGGTCAAACAGTATGACTCTCTTGAACTACTCCATGTCCAATTAACGATAGGCAAAGCCCCCTACCAAATCATAGCTAGTTATAGCTCCCCCACCATGAAACAGGAAAATCATGCTGCATACTTGTACTTACTGGAATCACTTACAACACAGCCTGACACTTTACTCATGGGTGATTTTAATTATTCTACCATCGACTGGGAAACATACACAATCACAAACATGCTGGCTCAGATGTTCTTGGACTTTGTTAATGTAAATGCTTTGGAACACCTAGCCAGCAAACCCACAAGAGGCTGTAATGTGCTGGGCATAGTACTCACTAACATAGAAGAGCATTGCACCCCTCCCCCCATGATGTCCTCCCTGTTAAGACTGGACCATAAATCAGTCTCTTTCAATGTAATTATAAGAAAAGATACCCCATCAAAATAAAAAATGCTAAAGAATTTTTTCAAAGACAAATTACCTTGTAAGAAGTGGTTGTTTAACAAGTTTCAAAAACTTCTCAAACATAGATAACACAGACTCCTATGAATGGGTGCACACCAATGCCCTGTATAACCATGTAATCAGTTGTAAAGAATCAGCTGTACCTGACTGGATTAAAACCAGGTCTTGCTGAAAAAACAAACCACCTTGGTGGACATCTAATATAAACACTCTATACAACAAGATAAATAAACTAATGTCCAAGAACAAGAATGGATCTGACTCAGCAGAAGAAAAAGTCCCTCTCTAACTTAAACAAAAAAATCAGACCTCAGTCCTCCAAAGCTAATTATGAAGCAAACATAGCCTACTTAGCTAAGGATAATCACAGCACATTCTTCATCTGCATCCCAAACCTGAAGAGGGATACCCATCTGTGCTCTGAAATGGTTGTAGATGGCACCACCCATACTCAAGCAGAGGTAATAGCCAATCTGCTAGCTGACAGATTTGGAACAAACTTCATCCCCCTTTTCCCTCCAGTCATCCCCCAAAAGTATACCTGCTAGCATTCCCCATCCTATTATCACAAGACAGCAAGTCATCTCAGTGCTCTCCAAGGCCAAAAACATGGCATCAATGAGACCAGACAATATCCTGGGTTGCCTTTTAAACAACTTAAAACATGATCTAGCAGACCCACTTGGATCTCTGTTTAACCACCACCTGAGAACCGGCTACTATGTTCTTGCAGAATGGAGGACAACAACAGTAATCACTCTGCACAAAAGGGGGTCATCAACGACCCTGGGAATGATAGGCCCATAAGCTTGACTAGCCTCATCAGCAAGGCCATGGAAAGAATGATTATGGACCTCATTAACAAGGACAAGGACATAGGTAATCTGCTAACTCTGGACCCAACCCATTTCAGATTCATTATATTTAGATCATGCCTGTTAAACATGGTGATTTCTTAAAGAAAAGTCATCAAGGCCCTTGATGAGGGAAAGACGGTGCATACCACTTATCTTGACCTAGCCAAGGCATCTGACACAACCCCCCATTCAGGTGTTATACAGAAACTCTCCTAATTGGGAATTAACCCCTACATTATCAGATGGTTAGCAAACAGACTCACCAGCAGGACACATACTGCCAAAGTGGTTGACTTCACCTCTAGCAAAAGACCAGTCACCAGTGGCATACCACAGAGTTCTGTGCTTGGCCCCTTACTGTTTGGAATTTATTTCTCAGAAGGCCAGGCAAACTTGGACAGCCTGTGGCTGACCAAGTTTGATGATGATTGTAAATTGGGAGTAATCATTGAGTCCCCCGATGATGTTAATATACTGCAGACAGGGTTAGAACAGGCAAATTATTGGTGCCAATGCCATGATTACAGCTAAATGCAAATAAATGCATTATTATTCATAGGTTCATAGGTAGGTACTAGGCTATTTGCCCAAGGGCATTTATAAGCCTAGCCAGAATGTGTTGGCTTTCGCCTCCCTTTTAGATTAGTTTCCTGGGCCTCTGTCCAGCAGGGCCACTGATGTGATCCCGGGTGTATATTTACGATTTCCGATCCACTCGTCAAGATTTCTCTTGAAGAGAGTCAGTGAGGAGCTTTGCCTAACATAGATTGGGATTCTATTCCAGAGTGAGGGAAGTCTCTGAGACAGGAATCTATCCCTCCAGCAAGTCCTATTTATTGTTGTGTATTTATTGTTGTGCTGAGGTTTAAATCCCTAGAGCGTATGGCTCTAAGAGATTTTGTTTTCCTTGGGTGGAGCATGTCCATTAATTGAGGGTTTGACATGGCCTTGTATGTAAGGCAGAGGTCTCCTCTGTGGAGGCGGTAAGCAACCGAGTAAAGATGGAGTTTCTTTAGCCGGGCTGCATAGGGCATCTGTTTGAGGCCCATGATCCTCTTGGTGAGGTACTTTTGCGGTCTTTCCAGCTGTTGCAGGTGTCGAGTAAGGTACATCACAAATGGGGCATTGTACTCTATTATGGGCCTGATGAGCGATGAGTAGAGGGGCACAATAACCTCTCTTGAGCTACATGCGAACCCTTTTGTGGTTAGGTGGGCTACATAGAAGGATTTTCTAATGACTTTGGCAATGTGGCTATCAAAGGAGAGGTTGCTATCCACTTGGGTCCCCAAGTCCCTAATTACATCTTCCGTACTTAGTGGATTACCTCCTATGTGATAGTTTGTGGGCACTTTATTTTTCCCAAAGGGGATGACTAGGCACTTTTTGGCATTTAGCTTAAGGCCATGATTCTGACACCAGGTATTCGTCTCTGTGAGACCCTTCTGGAGAATGTCTGTGTCAGCCGGGGAGTCAGTTATGGCTCCCAGTTTGCAATCATCAGTGAACTTGGTCAGCCATAGTCTTCCTGTGCTTGTCTGTACTTCAGAGAAGTATATACCGAACAGGAGGGGTCCCAGGACTGAGCCTTGAGGGATCTCACTTGTAACCGGTTTACAGTCGGACATAGCACCCACAACTTTGACCATGTGAGTTCTATCCATGAGCCAGTTTGCAACCCATGTCATGACATAGGGGTTAATGTTCTAGCTGGCGAGCTTTTCTATAATGCCAGAGTGGGGAATGGTGTCGAAAGCCTTTGCGAGATCCAGGTAGGCTGTGTGGACTACCTTTTCCTCCTCTATGGCCTTGGTAACTGTTTCAAAGAAATCAAACAGGTTTAGGAGGCATGATTTGCCTTTAGGAAAGCCGAATTGGGTAGGGTCCAGTGTATGGAGGTTCCTAATGTCTTTGTTAATGGGTTCCATGATGATGCACTCCATGGCTTTTCAGACCAAACTAGTCAGGCTTATAGGGCGATAGTTCCCGGGATCCGTTGTTGCACCACCTTTGTGGAGCAGGATAACTGTTGCTGTATGCCATTCTTTGGATACATAGTCTGTGGTGAGGCTGAGCTTGAACAGTGAGTTTAGGTGAGGGGTTAGTTCATTTTGGAGCTCATGTAGGACACAGCCTGGCATGCCATCCGGTCCCATTGATGCTGTGTTCTTGGCTTTGGAAAGGGCTGTTTTCACCTGAGTGTCTGTGATGTCTGGGGCTCTACAATCTTCTGGAATGGACATGGGCCCTTTAGGGGGTGGGGGGGGGTAAAGTTTGCACTGAACCTGTCAGCCTGGATGTTGGCAATGTCTGTTGGTTCAGTGTATTTTTTGTCATTTTGCACTAGCTCAGAGCAGATCTGAGAGCTGCCACTTAGATTCTTGACATAGCTAAAGAAGTCTTTGTGATAATCTTTAGCGTCTTTGGCAATTTTTCTTTCGAAGTTGGCCTTGGATGATTTTATGAGGGATCGTAGTTTCTTGCTGGTACTGATTAGGGATGCCTTCCCTTTTTGGGATTTTGCTCTATCATGTAGTAGTTTCCTCCTTCTGTTGTAGAGCTTATTTATGGCCGGGGTCCACCAGACTGATTTCCTCATTTTGTAGGAGTGAGTCTTTGTTTTACTTGGGATGCCTCAATCCATGCATTCCTGTAGGTGCACATAGAATGCATTTGTGAAGGATTCTGTGGTTTGGGCAGCATTATCCTTTAGCAGTGGGGCTTTGAAACTTTCCACCTCGGTCTTGAGAAGTGTGAAGTTTGCTTTTGAAAAGTTTTTTACAGTTGTTTCCTTGACTGGGGGTAGGGTCAGGATGTGGATGTCTAGTGTGATTAGTTTATGATCTAATCTTACCAGCGACAGGTTTACCTCTGGTGTGGAACATTGGTCACCCATATTGGTGATGATCAAGTCCAATATGTTGTCACCTCTCATGGGAGAGATAACCAGTTGTTCCAGGGCGTTTAAGTTTATAAACTCTAGAAAGCATTGGGCAAAGGAGTTTGTACTTGAGTAGTTTTCCCAGTCTATGTTTGGGTAGTTGAAATCACCCAATATCATGGTGCTGGGGAGGATCTTCATATTTTCCAGTGTTCTCAGAAATGCTGAGTGGGGGTCTTGAGACAAGGTGGGTGATCTGTAGCAGGCTACAAACTGAAAGGCAATTTTGTCCACTGTTAGTTGCACATGGATGGTCTCCGAGGCCTCGTGCTGTGCTACAAGCCTGGAGGTGTGGGGATCCTTGATGAAAATGGATAGACCACTGCCTTTTGTATTTCGGTCCGGGTTCTGGGGCCGAAAGGTATGGTATGAGTTATAGCCTGGTAGTGCTGGGATGCACTCTGGAGCCTTGAACCAGGTTTCTGTTGCTATACATAAATCGATTCCCTGCTTGCTCAGGAGTGCCTTGAGAGCATGCATTTTGAGGTTTACACTTCTGACATTGAGTAGCATTACCTCAGTTTTTTGTTGCTTGTGTTGTTTACAGAGGTGGGTTTGTCTTTTGAGCCTTGCCTAAAAAGGCACTATGGGGGTGACAAGAGCCTTGGCCAGTATTTGAAAGCCCAAGGGCGACAGGTGCAAACCATCTCTTGTGAACAGCGTGGCTTGTTGAGCATGTCATCCCAGGTTGACAAACACTGGATCCCCTTTGAATGACACCAAAAGCTAAGCCAATATCTAAAATCAATCATTTTATCTTTATACTGTGTCATCATTCTTGGTGAGGGCAAGATGCTACTCGGGGTCAGGGTCATACCGGCCTGGGCTACATGATCAGAGAGCTCCTCTATGTCTCTTTTCATGTAGTCCAGGGAGGTAGGTCTCAGGTTGTTCACACCAACATGGACAATGACAGAGTCATATTTGTACCTGTTATGGAGTGACCTGAGTGCTTGTGTTATGTGGCGGATCCTGGCACCTGACAGGCAGCTTATAGTAACCTTCTCTTTGTTCAGTCTAGTGAGAGGGACGTCAGTGTGCCTGACAATAGAGTCTCCTATTACTAGTGTATTGGGTGTGTTGTTTAGCCTTAAGGGCTGTGATTGCGTGGCACACTGACTTTGTGAAGTATGTGATTTGTCGCTGTTGTTGAGGGGTGGTGGTTATTTGGATGTCTGCTTTGGAGGTCTCTGCTGCTTAGGCAGATTTCTATTTAGAGCCTCCAAATATGTTTTTGTGTATTTATGTATGTTATTGGCCAATGCCGATATGATTGGTCTATGTGAGACTGGTAGTGTGATGCAAGAGTTTCCCTTCTCCTCATGATTGACTGTTCCAGTCCTGGGTTGAGAGAGCTTGGCCTCCAGTCTGGCTGTAAAGTTGCATCTCTTGCATACATTTGTGTTTTGCTGGAAGGAGGGTTGTCTATGTACATGAGGTAACTGTGGCATTGCCCCAAAATGCCCAGATTCACCAGCTGGACTGGAGAGTACACCTGAAACTGCCCTTTGGACATGCCTACACAGATAAAGTGAAGTCTTACTGATTGTCCTGTTCGGGACGAATAGAGAGCCCTCTATTTCTGTATAGTATAGGGGCTGTAGTGCTAGTGTTTATTAGTGCTTACTAGGAGATTTAGGCAAGTGCTGGACTGAAAAGAAACTGT
The DNA here is from genome assembly GCF_019279795.1 of Protopterus annectens. Taxonomy (NCBI): domain Eukaryota; kingdom Metazoa; phylum Chordata; order Ceratodontiformes; family Protopteridae; genus Protopterus; species Protopterus annectens. The sequence continues at coordinate 48,052,597 of NC_056736.1, forward strand.
TTAGAGTGCTTATGTTGAAAGTATGTCTGGTTCCAAGGGAAAAATTGAAGAGCAGACTTCGTGGAGCCAGGAAAAGTTTAATCTTAGTTAAACGGTGCTGCGCGAAGGTGCTCAAAAGTACATGACGTGCAAAACCGCGCAAAAACGCACAAATGCGGGTTTTTAAGGCAGATAGATGAAAGAGATAGAAATGAGTCCAAAATGGCCAATAAACTACTAGTTGTTGGGTTGAGACCACTCCTCCAGGGACAGATAGGCTGCTCAAAGCTCCCCACTCTCACTGGTGAACAGAGAAACTTCCTCCTATCCAAGTAAGGATATGGGCAACACAGGAACTTGTACCACAGCCCTGAATTCAGCAGAACCTAAAAACAGGACTAGACTAGCTTAGAAAAGGCAGGAAACAAGAATTTTTCTGTTTTTTTTTTTCTTTGTTTTACAGATACAACAGTACACTACACAAAAAACACTTTAAATGCTTTAAACAGGCTAGCACACTTGAGTGTGTAGCCTACAACAGTTAAACAGATGCTTTTAACACAGAAAAATACTTTAAATGACTTTGAAAGTGCAAACAGCAAAAAAAGCAAGTATTTCAGCAGAAAATAGCTTTTTAGAGTACAGAAATGCTAGCAGATCATGTTTTAGGTGAAAACTAGCAGTCACAGGAGAAAAATGCAAAAAAAAAAAATACTTAAATCAGTTGAAAGTCTCTCTTTGTCTCTCTGCTGCTTGTAGTACTCTGCAGGACACCATGAAGAGCTTAGCTGAATTTAATACAAGCACAAAACCGCGCAAATGTGGGTTTTTAAGGCAGGTAGATGAAAGAGATAGAGATTAGCCCAAAACGGCCAATAAACTACTAGTTGCTGGGCTGAAACCACTCCTCTGGGGACAGATAGGCTCCTCCAAGCTCCCCACTATCACTGGTGAACAGAGAAACTTCCTCCTATCCAAGTAAGGATATGGGCAACACAGGAACTTGTAACACAGCCCTGAATTCAGCAGAACCTGAAAACAGGAGTAGACTAGCTTAGAAAAGGCAGGAAACAAGATTTTTTTTTGTTTTTTTTTTTTTTTTACAGATACAACAGTACACTACACAAAAACACTTTAAATGCTTTAAACAGGCTAGCACACTTGAGTGTGTAGCCTATAACAGTTAAACAGATGCTTTTAACACAGAAATCGACTTTAAATGACTTTGAAAGTGCAAACAGCAAAAAAGCAAGTATTTCAGCAGAAAATAGCTTTTTAGAGTGCAGAAATGCTAGTAGATTGCATTTTAGGCGAAAACTAGCAGTCGCAGGAGAAAAATGCAAAAAAAAAAAATAATACTTAAATCAGTTGAAAGTCTCTCTTTGTCTCTCTGCTGCTTGTAGTACTCTGCAAGACACCACGAGGAGTTTAGCTGAGTTTAATACAAGCACAAAACCACACTTTCCCTCTGAGAAAGCTGACATTCCTGCTAATTACATTATAGACAGCAACCCCTAAGTGTAGACTCACTGGTACATGATCTAGTTACTCAGTTGATAGCAATCTGAACTTTGAACACCACGTATCCACAGTAGTAAGGAAATCCTTCTATGTGGCACATCTTATAAATAAAAGCATTATGTCTAGATCTAAGGATATTATAGTTCCATTATACTTGGCCCTCATCAGACCAATAATTCAGTACAATGCTCCCTTTTGCATGTACCTCACCTGACACCTGCAATAATTGGAGAGACCAGAGAGGTTTCTCACCAAGAAATTACAGGGTACACAAAATAAGTTTTATGCAGAAAGACTGAAAGCCCCTTCACTGTGTTCTGCCTCCTACAGGTCGCTAAGGGGTGATCTGTGCCTGGATAACATGGCAGTCTCTGATCCTTCCATGATGGAAGTGCTACACTTTCATAAATCAAACTGCATGAGAGTCACTCGCTCCAGAGATCTTAACCTAGCCTCTGAAATGGACAGGTCATGCTGGAGAGATACATCTCCCAGAGTCTGACACTTCACTGGAACAAGCTTCCAATTCATGTGAAACAGAGCCCCTCCATGACCCTCTAAAATGCAGCCTAGATCAATGGATGGGTGACAGCAATTTCACTTTTGTGGTGGCAGCAATGTCCCTCCTGGAGAGAGGAGGTCAGTATTGACTACATAAATCCCTTACCTCTGTGAACGTCACTCACCTAAACACTGACAGTTGGGGCATCATAGGATAAATATGCCTAGACTTGTAAGGGCTCTAGGGCCATTAGCCTAGCAACTTTCTATGAACCTAAGAACCAACAAAGATATGTGCCCAGTCCAGGTATGGAAATATGGTGTGTAAAGAATGCTGTTGGTGGAATACAGGAGTAAAGAAAGTCATCAAAAGAAATGAGTGCAAGAAAAGGAGAGAATTGGAAAAGATGAACCAGGCTAAAAAGGAAAACTGCATGGCTAAAAAAGAGGCTAAGATAGCAGTTGCAATAACAAAAAACATGGTGTCCAAGGCAGTCTACTGGTTTTTGGAAAATGACTTAGCAAATAGCACAATAAACTCTATCAGGTTATGAGGCAAAGATGGAAAGATAGAGGAGAAAGTTATCAGGCCTTTTTAATAAGGGATGCTAGCATGAATTTTCTCACCAGTCTTCAGACCATCAGTTACAAATGGAAGTATTCCCTCTTTCCCAAAAGGGCAGAATGACCACTGCATCTCCTTCTATCTGAGACATCTACAGCTTTCTAGCTGGTTCTCCTAACTTTTCAATACTAGGACATTTTGAATGAATCAGATAGAAGTCAACTCCTATATTAGGTGCTTTGAAAGGATTATCTAGAAGTCCTTTACTACTATATTGTTTCCTTTTCTGCTATAGCTGTTTTTAGTTAAGAATACTAAGGCTTTACATGCCCATTACTATTCAGAAGCAGACTTTTCAGTACAGTCAAAAGGCTTTAAGTCTAAAGATTGGTAGTATAGCCCACAGCCTGAACATGCAAATTCCAGTTCTAGCTGTAGATTTGCTCATCAGGGATGGAACTATGGACTAAAATATTAACCTCCACTTAGAAAAAGTGCTAAGGAAAATAACAGCTGCACAGCTTATTCTCACTATTCTGACTGTTCTACCCCAAAATCTGAGGCTGCACCCACTCCCTAACCAAGAGCTAATCATACATTGGGCTTCCAATATCACTTCAACCCGTTTACTGCAAGCACAAGAATTTGGAAATTACTTGCATGTACAGGCATACATCATCGTTCTGGTTTTAGATTGCTTTTTGAGTTTCCTTCTCATCTGCTATTAACATTAAAGGTTCTACAGATGGCCTCACTTCACTTCCTACCCTACACTCCCTACCCACACTACGTCATCTAATTTACAACTACATTACCACTTCTCCTATATATTACCAAAACACCCACTTAATCATTTTAGCCCTATAACATAACCCATATCATTGTTTTCATCTTCATTTCAACACTTCCCATGTAACACTTCATTACAACACTTCTTGTGCCAAAAAAACTCAACAACAAAGAAAGCTCTTGCCAAATTTCATGACTCACTCTTACTAACTCCACCCACCACAGGGCCAAACTCCACCCACCACAGGGCCATATTGCAACTTCATCTCATCCGTTATCACAACTAATGCAGTAATGTCACTACACAAGTCATTTTTCTGCCGTCTTACTATTCTTTTCTTTATATGCTGCTTGCACCTTAGTGCAAGTTAGCTTGGCCAGTGTTTAAACATATTAAAATGAACTTTCAAGCATCCTATGCAATGCCCATACATTAACCATCACACCTTCATTGCTATGCAAATCTTTTTATATAAATAACCAGAAAGCGGATCTTCTGATATTCATATATGCTACACAATACAAAAATGTGCCTGTTTTGAAAGAAATACTGTCAAACAATACTTCAATATATTATAAACAACCTCCTTTTGTCATGTAATGTCTACCATTGGTTCTACCTGACATAGTCGAAACCACACAACACCGACAACGACATCGCCGACACCACATAATCGACAGTGCATTAACACGAAACCTCACATACCCGACAACGAAATAACCGACGGTACACAAACACAAAACCCCATACACTGCACACACCACAATAACAACAATAAAAAACAAAACACATCCCCATTCCACAAACCACACACACAACACAAGCACACCAAAATCCTTACAAACCCACACTACTTACATACACAACTATCGACAACCCTAACCCTAAGGTCCGTCACTATCGCACACGTACCTAACCCGCTCCCTAACCCTAACTCACTTTACCCGCCCCTATCCCAAAGTCTATCCCTACCGCACACTTACCTAACCCGCTCCCTAACCCTAACTCACTTAACCCACCCCTATCCACACAGACCGTCAATATCCACACTTACCTGACTCGCACCCTAACGTCCGTCACTACCGCATACTCACACAGCCTTTTCCCATGTCGGCATCGTCGGTGTTGTCATCCGTCGTGTCGGTCTTCTGCATTGTTGATGTTCTGGCACTCACGATTCGCGTCGGTCTTCTTCATTGTCGATCTTCTGGAGCTCCGGATTCCGTTGTCGGTGTTCTAAGCTGTCGACTAACTCAGGTAGAACCCCACCATTACCCTAGTCATGTACAACCAGTATATATCACTTTGTCTACAGCCACATATATTGCTAACAACCACTTTACTTCTAACAAGGAGAAATTAAAGTTACTGACATGAATACCCATAGCATAAACAATAAATGGTCAACCTTAGCAGTTTAGATCTCCACTGATAGCCAACATATCTTAACTTTTTTTCAGAGACAAACATAAAGGCAATGCTTGCCCCTATTTCTTTATCTAGGATAACTACAGCATTCTTTATGATAATAGGCATGCCTTAAAATCGGGTGGAGCAGTCATATTCCCAGTTAAAATAATGCATTACTTAATGTTATTGATCTAGCAGTGCCAACTAAATAAACAGTAAAATTACAACCCTGTGCTGGCTTATTTAAAAAATTGTAATAAAATCCTCATCTCCAGTTCCAGAATTTATATTTTCCATCCTCCATTATTTAAATTATCAAAGAAACACTGATAGAGGTACTTCATAAAGGCCCCAAAGCAAACATCATCGTCAACTTGGGAAAGTTTAACTTTCATTTTAATTCTATAGCCAATGAATCAAAACAAGTTAACAAAATATTACAGGAGTTTAACATGGAACAGAGTAAATATTTCAACAAAGTCCAACTTCCATTCAGAAAACATTCTGCTTTAGACCTCATAATCAGTAACATGGTCTATTGCTGTACAAATCGTGCCATCCTACCCAAAGTACTAAGTGACAACTGTCCTGTATTATCAACCTGGACCTTTAAAGAAGCAAAGCCTCAACTACAATATGTCACAGGTCGTTCTTTCCCCAAACACAAACTAGCTATCCTTGACTATCTTCTCAGTGCCACAGATTGATTCCATGTGCAGCTCATTCAAAAACAAATAAATGCTGTCATTCTTCACAAATACACACTCCAAAAGATAAGACACTCTTTTCCCTAGTCCACATATAAGGCTAAGATGACCCAAAGTGTCTACAGCTAAGCAATGACCCAAAGAATTGCACAAAACAGAGAGATAATGCCTGTGTTGACTGGAAAAAAATGGTTAGCCCAATAACCACCTACATTAAATATACCTCTCACTAAGAAAACCAGCTAGAACAGCAATCAATTCAGCCAAAGGCCTATACACCAGGAATAAACAAATGGCAGCTATAGGCAGATCTAAATACTTCTGTAAGAAAATAAAGCAATTATCAGGACAATTCTTCAATCTTTCTCACTCACACCAATAATTCACATGTAGGCAATGCAGATACAAATTCTGAAGAGGATAATAAAAGATGTTTCTTTTTTGTCTTTAACCCAGGAAATCAATAAAACCTTCAACACAACACCTACCTCCCACCCGCCACTTAATAAAATTATACAGCAGAATATGCTGTTACCTTCTACTTTGCAGAGATCTTTGTCAACAAAAGAAAGATACTTCTAAAAACCTAAAATCCTCTTCACCAAAATCTGGTATTCTTCATCTTACTTTTCGCATAACAGCAGCAAATAAAATAGCCAAGCCTCTTGCCCATATCTTCACTTTATCTCTTATTACAGCTTTTGTACTACAAGACCTAATACATTCACTCATTATCCTATCTACAGTATCATTAATGGCTTTATCATAGTTGCATTATTCATACACATATTAACATCTAATATTTGTTTACTGGGAAAGTCCAAATGGGAAAATGCCCATTTTCATTGGAAGCCCAGGGAGAAATGCTCCAGATGCTTGTCTTTGGAATGTGGATGGAAACTGGACCATCCGGAGGAAGCCCACGCAAATGGAGGGAGGACATGCAGACTCAGCACAGGGGCACCCCAGCCAAGAATCAAGCCAGAGAATCTTTTGCTGTGAGGTGACAATGCTAACCCCTGCACCATTGCACCAGACAAGACACACATAGCCATGGTATTCAAAACCATAAATCATAACTTGCTACTGGGCACATGTGCCAAATTTAACTTCAGCCACAACGCAATCAAGTGGTTCCAAATCTATCTTGAAAATCGAATTCTCATATCTGTTCCAACAGCAAATTCTCCTCTCTTGGCCACTTAAGGACAGGAGTATTTCAAGGTTCCACCTTGGGCCACCTCCTCTTTTCCTTATTCATCCATGACATATGCAATGACTCTCTCTCTAAATCTCTTATTGCACACAGACACTTATTATTCTGCTTCAAGCCACTAAGTTCCCTTGTAACTTGTACAAGCCAGCTTCAGAATTCCTTACCAGTCCATGTTACTGATCCATATTAAACCATCCCCTAATTAATAATAACAAAATCAATGGTTTGCTATTTTCATCCCCCTGGAAACTATCTCACTTGCCTAACATCAATATTGTTGATATCTAAAATAACTGTCCCCCCAAGTTACAGAATACATTGGACTAATCCCTAACTCTTCCTCTCTACAATGACATTGTCATCAGTAAAGTTGTAGCCCAATGTATGTTATGCTATTTAATCTCACACCTCCTCTCAACAATGGCATGCACAGCCTTGGCCAAAAGTGTTCTATTTCCCTAGCTTAAACAGTGCCCACTAAAGACTTTCATTCAAACAGGGACTACAGATTGCTGAAAACAAAATCTTTATAGATTTGCTCTAGTTTTAGACACCACTGTTAGCAATGTAATGCATTAAATAGCCTTAAATATTTACCACTTACAGCTAATCTCAACCTTCCAACCTGGTATACTCATTTTCAAAATTGCCCTCCTCTGAAAAGAAAGCTGCATTAGAGACCAGGGATCATCATCATCATCTTCTTCTTTCAGCTGTTCCCATTAGGCGACGCCACAGCAGATCATCTGTTTCCATTTCTTCCTGTCCTCTGCATCTTGCTCTGTCACATCAACCGCCTGCATGTCCTCTCTCACCACATTCATAAACCTTATCTTAGGCCTGGCTCTTTTCCTCTTACCTGGCAGCTCCATCCTTAGCATCCTTTTCCCAATATACCTAGCATCCCTAAAGAAAAAAAAAAGTAAATATCTGAAAAAGTGGGCCTTGTTAGCACGTGAAAGAGCTCATCTCTCTGTTTTAAGAAGAATAAATTCTACTTTGTTTTATTGCATCTTATCTTGGTGGTCCTATCTTGTTTGTTATATATATTATTGTCGGTTCTCTTGATTTGGACCTTTGGGCTACATCCATACCATTTTTCTACTACTACTACTTTTTCTTTTACCTGGCAGCTCCATCCTTAGCATCCTTTTCCCAATATACCCAGCATCCCTGCTCAGCACATGTCCAAACCAACGCAATCTCACCTCTCTTGTTTTGTCTCCAAACTCTCCAACCTGAGCTGACCCTCTAATATACTGATTCCTAATCCTGTCCATGCTAGTCACACCCTATGCAAATCTTAGCATCTTTAGCTCTGCCACGTCCAGCTCTGACTCCTGCCTTTTTGTCAATGCCACCGTCTCCAACCCATATAACATAGCTAGTCTCACTACCCTCTTGTAGACCTTCCATTTCACTCTTCCTGGTCCCAAATCACTCCTGATGCTCTTCTCCACCCACTCCATCCTACCTGTACTCTCTTCTTCACCTCTCTTCCACACTTACCATTACTCTGAACTGTTGATCCCAAGTACTTAAACTCATCCACCTTTCCCAACTCTACTCCCTGCATCCTCAATATTCCTCTACCCTCCCTTTCATTTACACACATATATTCTGTCTTAGCCCTGCTGACCTTCATTCCTCTTCTCTTTAGAGCATAACTCCACCTCCCCAGGGTCTCCTCAACCTGCTCCCTCCCCTCACTACAGATCACAATGTCATCTGCAAACATCATAGTCCACGGGGCCTCCTGTCTGATCTCATCTGTCAACCTGTCCATCACCACTGCTAATAAGAAAGGGCTCAGAGCTGACCCTTGATGTAATCCCACCTCCACCTTAAACGTATCTGTCACTCCCACCACAGTCCTCATCACTGTCACACTACCCTCGTACATATCCTGTACCACTCTTACATACTTCTCTGCCACTCCCGATTTCCGCATACAATACCACAACTCCTCTCTAGGCACCCTGTCATATGCTTTCTCTAAGTTCACAAAGACACAATGCAACTCCTTCTGACCTTCTCTTTATTTCTCCAACAACACTATCAGAGCAAACAATGCATCTGTAGTGCTCTTTCCTAGCATGAAACCATACTGCTGATCACTAATCATCACCTACCTTCTTAACCTAGCTTCCACTACTCTTTCCCATAACTTCAAGCTGTGACTGATCAATTTTATACCTCTGTAGTTACTGCAGCTCTGCACATCACCCTTATTCTTAAAGATAGGTAGCAAAACAGTTTTTCTCCACTCCTCAGGCATCCTCTGACTTTCCAAAATCTCATTAAACAATCTGGTTAAAAATTCCACTGCCATTTCTCCTAAGCACCTCCATGCTTCCACAGGTATGTCATCTGGGCCAACAGCCTTTCCATTCTTCATCCTTTTCATAGCTGTCCTTGCTTCCCCCTTGCTAATCTGTTTCACTTCCTGATTCACTATCCCCACATCATCCAACCTTTTCACTCTCTCATTGTCTTCATTCATTAGCCCCTCAACGAACTCTTTCCATCTACTCAACACACTCTCCTCACTTGTAAGTTTCCCTCACTATCCATTATCACCCTTACCTGCTGCATATCCTTCCCAGCTCTGTCCCTCTGTCTAGCCAATTGGTACATGTCCTTTTCTCCCTCTTTAGTGTCCAGTCTCTCATACAACTCTCCATATGCCTTATCCTTAGCCTTCGCCACCTCTCTCTTTGCCATGTGCCTCATCTCCTTATACTCATGTCTATTTTCTTCATCTCTTTGACACTCCCACTTCTTCTTCACCAGCCTCTTCCTCTGTATACTCTCCTGTACTTCCTCATTCTAACACCAGGTCTCCTTGTCCTCCTTCCTCTGTCCAGTTGTCCCACCAAGCACCTTTCTAGCAGTCTCCCCTACTAGCTCTGCTGTAGTTACCCAGCTATTGGGTAGCTCTTCACTGCCTCTCAGTGCCTGTCTTAACTCTTCCCTGAACTCCACCTCACAATCACCTTTTTTTAACTTCCACCATTTAATCCTTGGCACTGCTTTCACACTCCTCCTCCTCTTCTTGATCACCAACATCATCCTATAGACCACCGTTCTATGCTGCTTAACTACACTTTCCCCTGTCACCACTTTACAGTCTCCAATCTCCTTCAGACTGGCCTTCCTACATAGGATATAATCCACCTGTGTGCATCTTCCTCCACTCTTGTACGTCACCCTATGCTCCTCCCTCTTCTTAAAATATTCACCACTGCCATGTCCATCCTTTTCACAAAATCCACAATCATCTGACCTTCTGCATTCTTCTCCTTAACACCATACTTACCCATCACTGCCTCATCCCTTCTATTCACTTCACCAACATGCCTATTGAAGTCCACTCCAATCAATAGTCTCTCATCCTTGGGTACACTCACCTCCACTTCATCCAACTCACTCCAAAATTTTTCTTTCTCATCAATCGCACATCCAACTTGTGGAGCATATGCACTAACAGCATTCATCATTACACCACCAATTTCAAGCTTCATAAACATCACTCTATCAGATACTCTCTTCACCTCCAAAACACTCATGGCATACTGTTCCTTTAAGATAACCCCTATGCAATTTATCCTGCCATCCACACCATGATAGAACAATTTGAACCCACCTCCTTTACACCTGGCCTTATTTCCCTTCCATCTGGTCTCCTGCACGCACAATATATCAACCTTCCTTTTCTCCATCATATCAGCTAGCTCTCTCCCTATACCAGTCATACTGCCAACATTCAAAGTTCCTACCTTCACTACTACACTCATAACCTTCCTCCTCTCTTCCTGCCTTCAGGCATGCTTTCCGCCTCCTCTTCTCCTTCAGCCAACAGTAGCCCAATTTCCGCCAGCACCCTGTTGGCTAACAATACTGGTGGTGGTCATTGTTAACCCGCTCCTTGACCGATCTGGTATGGAAATATGAAATGTTCTCCACATAAGTCATTTGGCAGAGGTTTTACCCCGGATGCCCTTCCTGACGCAACCCTCTCCATTTATCCGGGCTTGGGACCGGCACAAAGAAATGCACTGGCTTGTGCATCCCCAGTGGCTGGGTTATCAGAGACCAGGGATATACCTTACAAAACTCCCCAAAATATATCATCCGTATAATTTGTCCCCCTTTTAATTCTGATAGAGAGTTCCTTCTCCAAACTGGGTGCTGCACTCTGAAACAAACTTCCATCTGAAATAAGGACTCAAAAGTCACTTGTTGACTTTAAGAAATCTTTTTCTGAGCAGCTACACATGGAAGGAGAGTGTAACTGCTTTCTGGACAAAAAGCTGATGATGAAATCTTCAAAAAAAACAATACAATCACCCCCCAGCTCTTAGTAGTTAACATTTTCAACCCCATCTGATAGTGATTTTTTTCTGCTGCTGTATATACAGATTCATTATGTCTTTAGGTTATCTCTTTACTGCCAAAATATTGCAAGAATGAATGCACTCACCATGTAATGACAGGTATACTGAATATGCACTTCTAATGACAATGTGTTTGTGATAAACCTTGTAGGCTTGCATATAAATCAAAATCTTGATAACAATATTTTTGTTTTATTCTCTGTTATTAGCTTTGTACTAGTGTTGCTTATGCTTCTATTCCACTCTTTTTTATTTTCCTATGTCTGTTATTAATTATATATATTTCCTTTGTGCCTGAGTCATGGCTGAGTCATGGCTGAAAAGTGTCTTTGGACCAGCCCACCTATCTGGTTATCAGACAGTAAATAAAAAAATTACATAAACAAATAAACCCTGCATAGAACCTGTACTGCCCCATATATAACCTTCAATGAATGAGGAAGAATAGTCCATCCCTGAAAAATTGAACAGCACTAAGGAAAATGAAGTCAGGGGAAAGAATCAGGCTCAAATGAGGTCACAGCAGACATGATCAAGATGTTGGGTGACCATAGCACTCAACTCTCTAGATTTTCACAGAATGTCCAGATTTTTGCCTCAGATTTTTGGTCTCCTCAAAAAAATTGGGGTTTTCTGGATTTTTGTGTCAAATCAGTGACAATTTAATTCACTAAATAATGACAGACACTTGAGTTTCAGGCTTCATATCCTTCATAAAATGCATAATAATACAATACCCTTTATTCTAGCAACCTTCTAAGTTTATGAGAGCAATAGTTAAAAATTGCCCCTATTTTGGGGGATTTGTTCTCCCATTACTTTTGGCTTTGTTCAGATTTTTTGTACAAAGAAGTTGAAAGGTATGAGGGTGAGTGAGGGTAGAAATGGCTCCTGAGGGTACTCATAGCAGTACAGAGTAAAAGGTGTATCCCAGATGACTTTAGAATAAACATTCTAGTGCCAGTACAAAAATGAAGGGGTCATTCCCAACCATGAACAGTAAAGAGGTATCAGACTCATGTCACACTGCACTAAATTGCTATAGAGGGAGTTTGATAAACTAATATACAGAGTAGTAGAATGTACGATGGGACTAGAGCAGTTTGTATTCAGATCGAGTGAGGCACAACCAATTAATGTATGCAGTGAGGCAACTAGTGGAAACAAAGCTAGACATGAGGAAAGAGTCCAAATGGGCATTCCTAGACTTGGAAAAACCTTATGACAAGGTCCCAAGAAAGCTAAATTGCCAAAAGGATTGGTAGAATTAGAGCAGGCTACGTACAATGTCCCAATGGTACAAGTACAAACAGTGTTCAGTCTCACAGAGGGACTTCAGTGAGAGTGAGAGTGCATCAAGTTTCAGATCTGAGACCACTGCTGTTCATACTGATGATCAACTACATTACCAAACATGTTTGAGAGAACAGAAAAACAAAGCAGCTGTATGCAGACAATGTGGCATTACAGGAATGTCTGAACAGGAGTTTCTGCAAATGACAGAGAAATAGAATATAAAACTGAACATACAAGGTAGTTATTGCAGCAGATGGGGGAAATCAGAAGAAGCTAAGCACTAAGCTAGAAGGTAATATCACTGAACAGATTGACAGCTTGCTGTAGCTGATGTTTCTGGGAGAGATGGCTGACAAAAGGACGTCTTAATTAGGAGATTAAAGCTAGAATCAGAGGGGCTGTTGCCATCCGGTAGAATGGCAGGAGTAGTGTATGAAAGAAGAATAGCAAAGACATTGAATAGTAAGGTAAGCAAAACAGTGGTGCAGCTAGAACTACTGATGGCGCAGAAACGTGGGCAGTGAAGGCAGAACAGTTGAGGAAGCTGAAGGTGAAGTGCCGGAAATGGATGCTAAGATGCGCACAATTGGATAAAAAAAGAAATGATGACATCACAGCTGAAGTCAAAGTAGCTCCAGTTGCAGAGAAGGCCGAAGAGAAAAGATTACAGTGGTGCAGGCACATGTTGGAAACAGAAGATGATTTTGTTAAGAAGATTTGGGAGGGACAGAAAGAAGAATACAAGAGGAAATTATGATGTCCAGCCAAGATAATAGATTTCATGAGAGAAGACCTGTGACAGTCAAACATGACTGTTAGAGAAGGTAGGAGAGTGATACTGAATTGAAAGAGGTGGCAACAGTTGAACAATACCCCATGCAAAAAAATGGAAAAACTGGGGTAGTGATGATAATTGTATGTATATATATATATATATATATATATATATATATATATATATATATATATATGTGTGTGTGTGTGTGTGTGTCTGTGAGTGAGTGTGTGGCATCACTCCAGAATACCGAAATTCCACAATGCCAAGACTCTGAATCCCGAGGACCAGAATCTTGAGATTGTAGAATCTCTAAACTAAAAAAAAAACAAGTAAAACATGCAACAAACTATTCTAATGTGTATGCACCCCCCCACACCCCCTGCAACCTAAATATACCAACTCTGAGATCGCTCTACAGTGGAGTGAATGGCAAAGTTCCTGTTCCACACTGTACAGCAATCCCCATTCACTAAGTTTGAGATTCCGCAATCCTGAGATTCTGGTCCTCGGGATTCAGAATTTCGGTATTCTGTAGTGATCCTGTAGATATATATATATATATATATATATATATATATATATATATATATATATATATATATAGATAGATTAGCTTTATAATCTCAAAGTACTGAAATATCGGATTTCAGTATCTTGAGACTATAAAGCCAAAAAAACAAAACACCAAAACATCAAAAGCGCAAAATTCAAAATAGCGAATGTAAACACACCATACACCATACAACATATACACCATCCTCCCCACATTAACACAGACAAACAAAACACACACAAGGACAACAATACAAATACAAAAACCTACCCTACATATAAGCAGGGGGCAAGCCACCCCAGCACCCCCCTTGTGGGGGGCTGCACCCCCACAACCCTGCTTCTTATATATACTAACTCCGAGGTCGCACCAAACAGAAAAAGACAGTAAACTCACCACTGCACACTCTGCAGTCTCCTCACACACATACATCACAAATGTGCAAACACCACCACTTTCAACACTTACACACTCATACTCTTACTTACCTACCCTAACCCATACCTAAAACTTCTGAACACACTCACATACCCTCATATCCCTACCCAAAACCCTTAAAAAATATTCACTTACCTTAATCTCCAACCATATTCACACACCAAACTGTAAATCAGGCACACAGTACATACCACGTCACGTAGCACACCAACACAACCGCAAATTCAACAGTTTGGCTTTATAATATCGAGATACTTAAATTCGGTATGTCAGTATTATATATATATATATATATATATATATATATATATATATATATATATATATATATATATATATATATATATATCTGTATATATATATATATATAAATATATATATATATATATATATATATATATATATATATATATGTGTGTGTGATGTATGTATGTAGATATATATATATATATATATATATATATATATATATAGTGAAAGAGAGACAGAGATACAGGGAGAGATAGACCCACTCACACACACACACACACACACACACACACACACACACACACACACACACACACACACACACACACACACACACACACACACACACACACACACACATGCACACACACATTGCAAACATATAATTAGTGGTCTAAAACTGTGGCCAATTGTCAAATTACAAATGTCACTTCACCTTAAGGTGTACTTCAATCAAACAACTTAGATGATGTCTTTTTTTTAAGTTAATTATTATTTCCAAAAGTAGAATCTAATCATCAGTATCAACAACAAAAGACATTACACTATATCCAACAATAATGTAATACAGGAACAGTAACTATTAAGAGGTGCATGTTTGCATTAATATTCTTGTAGTATTAAGACAGATAATGCTGTCATATGCAAAGCAGTTTTCTTGAGAACTTTATAAGCCCTTCAGTTAATTTCCATCTGTTTAGACTCCTTGCACAGAACAGGGTTACTGTCATGAAAGATAGGAGCAAATTGTCTTAAATTTACTGATAATGCTGTGCTTTCTGTGCTTGCAGTAATTTAAAAGCACAGTTTGACCATTCTGTGGCAGTGATAATAGCCAGATTTAAACTATTTTAAGTAGTATAACATGTAGCTAGAAGCACATTTAGAGAAAAATGCTGAGACATGCAATTTAACGTCCTGATAATATTAGGAGGGTTGGAAGATCCAAATATATCTTGAATAAGTACATGCATTGCTTTCATCAATAGCTGCTCCAGTAAAAGAATGGACCCTGTATCATATATGATATAAAGTGTGTACAGTCATGAAGCATGTTAAGCATGCACACTGCGATTATTACAAGAAAAGAAGAAGAAGGTTTATACAAACAACTCTTCTCAAAGAGTTTAGCTTTTGGAGTTGTATACGTTTGTCAAATCATCTTTACTCTTATCATCACTTCAATCATTCCAGTGCTTGTTCAGCATGACATGCTCCATAATTGAAATTGCTAGGAAACTGTGATCATCGGTGGCTTCCTGGAGTCACACTGAGACCAACTGTTACCTTTAGGAAGAGAAGTGTCATCTTATGACAAGTGATGCTTCACTTGCTCTGGATGAGAATGACAAACCCTGCAATCATTTTCCCCTTCCTTTCTTTTTTGCCACGAGTACAGCTCTGATGAAAATATTCCATTTCTCTTGATTACATTTATGTGATAATAAGAAAGTAGCTGAGCAGTGATGCATTCAATATAAGAGAAGTTCCACTGAAGAAATGTGTGTCTAACAACTTTAATATAAATTGTTTCACAGTATAAATGTTTGTTACTGAATAATTCTTTTTGCTGTGCTATGCAGCCACAAACAGGATTTCTTCACCACTTGCGGACACATTAAGAGTTTCAAGTGTATGAGACAGCAGTTTGCATCACTTCAAGTAAACTCCTGTCTCAAACACTGCAGTGCATGCTGCCACTTTTATGTTTGCAACTCAGTTTTAAAATGCATTTGCTTTAATTATTACCCAATAACTCTGGGGATCTATATCACTTCATTGAACTGTCACTTCAATGAATGGCATTTTCAGTGCAATTACATCAAACATGTCATTCGTTGAACTGATCACTGAGATCGTGGTACAGTGAGGATCGGGAAATTTGCCCATTCCTCACTATAGTGCAATCTTAGAGTTGGCATATATAATTAGCAGGGGTGTGGAGGGCTATGCGGGGACTTCAACGAATGGTATTTTCAATCAAATGTCGTTAGTTGAAGTGATGGTTCATTGAAGTGATATAGACCCTAACTCTGGACTTTGGTGCTATAAGAAGCACATTCAAGGGACGTCTGTCAATTACAATGACACATTATACGTGACTAATGCTGGACATCTTATTTGTGCCATGTGGTAGCCATTTCATTTGTAAAACTCTGATTTTACTCTTTTTATATGTTCTATGCTCTTTGTACAAAATGGCTATGTTTAGATCATTTTTTATTATTTTTATTATTTTTTATACTTTTTTACTATGTATCTGGAACTTTTCTCCCCGGGCCTCCGTTGAAAATGGTCACCTTGTGTCCAGTCGGACTAACCCTGTACACAAATGGAAAATAAAATAAAAATAAAAATAAAATCAATTTTCTAGTTTTCAAAGGAGTCTACTAAAGTGACTTTACAAAGCTGCAGTACTTGTAAGGCTGTTCAACTGGCCATCAGATAGTACTTGTTAGAGAGTTTTCACTAGTAGCTTGATGATAATTACACCAAATGTCAAAAGAAGCAGATTAGCAGTTTTGTAATTGAATGTATGCTACCAACTCTTCTGTACCAGAGCATATCATACATGAGTGAGAGCATACCCCAAAGATGCAGGCATCACATTTCCTCATAATTCGTCAAAATCTAACGATGCAGATAAAACCAAAGAAATATCAGCAGATATAAAATAATATATTGGTAGTACAGTATATTAGCTTTCACTTAAGGTGTGCATGTTAGTTTAAACTAGGTTTCCATGCAGGTGGGCACATAGTAGCAGTGGCAAGTAGTGAAGGTAGCTGAGGACTTAAGACGGTGAAGGCTATATATGCTGGTGTGCTTACTTATTATACTATGAAATTAAAAGAAGCTTTAAAATATTAGCATTGATGTTTAAGTCACTGTGATCACTGACACTGTAACCTATTCCCTCCTGCAGTGATTTTTAGATTTAAACTACACACGTGAGTTTTACCAAATAGATGGCTGTGTGTTAAAAGTCACTGGGGACACAAAATAAATAACTGTTTTGACTTGACCTTGCATTGAAAAGCATTTATTTATTTGGTTGTTTATGGATTTCTTTGCATCTGTTTATTTACCAAGATTGCCAAAGTAAACCATCTGCCCTTTCACCAGAGGTCCAGGGAGATAGGCTCCACAGCAGAATCCAAAGACAAATATGATGATATTGGATGCAAACACCAATATTTACTTTGCCTTAAGAAAATGCTTTGTGACATTTCATTATTACACTCATTTTAGCCTTGAAACTGGCTGCGATATATGTCACACGTATCCTTATCAAGATGTTTAGACTCCTTAATGTTACAGTAATGGAAATAATGATGGTTGCTATCATAGACTGTTGTTGAAATATCTCATAGTAAAATGGAAAGCTAGGCTCAACATGTCATTCCCTTCCACAAAGTTTATTTTCTCTTATGCAGAGACAAAATGCAATTTACTCTCTCTCTGCATTGTATTTTACAGTATGTGCCTTCTGTACATGTCCAATATGATTTTATGTTGTGAATGAACAAGCCATTTGAGAGGAACTAGATATTACTAACAAACACATTTTGTGGGCTGGCTAAGCCTCTTTAGTGCAGCTAAGAACAGAAGATGAAGAATAACTAAGAAAATAAGTGACAACCAACTCGACTGGTAGTCACTTGACCGATGGGCCTGTAAGGTAGGAGGTCAGTTTCTAAAACATTCCAATCCTGCATGTCATCCATTAGAATAGCTAGGATAGCCTGGCCTGGAATTTAACAATTTTCATTACAAGTGTAAGTTCCCCTAAATACAAGGTGAGTTGTCCTAGTATGCAGGTGGCCAGATGAAGGAAGAATCTTAAGTGATGAGTGAAGAAGTGCTACTGACACTCTAGTCCTAAGCACTCAAATACCACTGTTGCAAAGAGAAGGGACTTTTGTGCCTTGTAGTTTGTGCAGGCTACTGCTCAAAATTAGACTTGAATATGAGTTTGGGCAAGTAGCCATTGAGAGAAAGAGCTGTAGGTGGAATCTTAGGAACAGATAGTGGTTGAGGCTTTAGTGAGGGGGAATTTAGGGTTAGGGAGCAAGAGCAGGATTTTAGGTTAAGGGGCAGGAAAGGAGTATGAGGATTAGGAAAAAGGGGATTTTAAAGTTAGGGAAGGGAGTAAGGAAGGGAGTGAGAAGTGAGTTTAGTTTTAATGACTTGGGGTTGGTTTTAGTTTTAGGATATGGGATAGGAGTTTTAAGGTTAGTGAATGAGTGATTAGATAATTTAGAATTAGGGAGGGATATGGGATAGGAGTTTTAAGGTCAGTGAATGAGTGATTAGATAATTTAGAATTAGGGAGGGAGGGTTGGAGTTTTAGGTTAGGGAATAATTAGGCCTCTTGGGTTAGGAAGGGGAGTGGAGGTTTAGGGCAAGGACTAGAGCTGGAAGCTGAGTAGGAGTTTTAGGGTTAGTGTTTAAATTCTGGTAGGACTATATACTTTTAGATGGTTGGATATTGGAAGGTCTACACAAAAATGTGAGGTAAGGCTGGTGAGAGATCAAGCAATTGCTTTTTCAAGCAAGTGGCGGGAAGCAGATATGTCGTAAGATACCAGCATGTGAGAAGCTGTAGTAGACCAGATGCAATGGTATAAATTATAGCCATCATACTGTCCTGATTTTTAAAATATGTAATAAAACAAATTGCAGCCTGGAACAAAAAGCTTTATCTGGTATCAAATACAGTAATAAGCATTTTTGCTGAGTTTGTGAAACAAGGCTCCAAAAACAGCCCAGCCATAAATGTAGAATGTTATAGGGGTGAATTATTTAGTAATGGCAGTTACAATCTATGAATTCAACTGGACAAACGTGTAATAATTAACATACTGCAGCACTTTCTAATAAAAAAGAGGGAAGCATATAGCAGCACTTTCTCAGGAAAAAGAGGAATATTATATTTACTTTATTGCATCAAACTGCAATACATAACTATATTAAGAAAATAAAAAAAAAAAATATGATAAGAACAGTAACCATTTGAAATATTGGGATCCAATAAAGCAAGTCCTGAGACAAAAAAAACAAAAAGGCAGACATATATATAAAGTTGAATTCTGCCATTTCTTGGGATATTCCATTTTCTCTGAGGCATGGTGATCCCAGAGTTGATATACACACACACACACACACACACACACACATATATATATATATATATATATATATATATACACACACGCATATATATATATATATATATGTGTGTGTGTGTGTGTGTGTGTGTGTGTGTGTGTGTGTGTGTGTGTGTGTGTGTGTGTGTGTGCATATTTATATATATATATATATATATATATTTATATATATATATATATATATATATATATATATATATATATATATATATATATATATATATATATATATATACATATAGATATATATATATATATATATATATATATATACACACACATATATATATATATATATATATATATATATATGTAAAAGCTTGTGGATGCAGTGGACCTTGCCCCTGCAAAACAAAAACAAAAAAAATATTTACAGGAGAAGAGTGATTTCCTAGTTTTCTTCTTCACCTGGAGCTTAGTCATTTTATTTGATGTGTTTGCACTCAGCATTTCTTTGTACTGCTTTGAGACAGCTTCACTGGCTTGAACTGCCCAACCTCCTAACCTTCAACCAGCTCTGCCTCTGTTAGTCTATCTATTACCTCCCCAATAAGTGTCCTGCCCTCAAAAACCTAGTACAACATCACTCAGCCAAAATACCTCTTAGATCATCAAGCAAACTACTACTAAAAGTCACCAACAGCTACAATAGCTTTGGAGACACACTATATAGTAGTTCAGTGGCTAAAGAATGGAGCTGTCTCTCCACTAGCATACAAAACACATCGTCCAAAACCTCCTTTAAAAACCTCATTACGCAACATCTCAAGCAAAGTTGGCAGTGCCATGATTGCTCCCCAGGCTAGTGAAAGTGGATAAGGTGCACATACTAAACCTAGAGTGCTTGATAATAGTTTTCACTCTTACTCACAAATACTGGCTAATGCACAATGTATGTACTGTACCTGTGTGCTATGTATGTATTCTACCTATGTTCCAAATTTCAGCTGTGCACCACAAATCTATTCTTCTTCTTCTTCTTCTTCTTCTTTCAGCTTTTCCCAGTTAGGGGTCGCCACAGCGGATCACTTGTCTGCTCATGATTGGCAGTGGAGTTTTTCAGTGTCGAGTTGCCAGCCTGGTGCCCAACCTTCCACAGAAGGCACACACGCACACGCACTCACACCTAGGGCCAATTTAGAGTGTCCAATCCACCTGCAGCATGTCATTGGGATGTGGAAGGAAACCGAAGCACCCGGAGGAAACCCACGCGACCACAGGGAGGACATGCAGACTCCGCACACCAAAAATCTATTAATTACCTTTATTTTTAAACTAATATTTTCTTGTGTGTTCTCTCCACTGTAACTGTTGATGTGCTGCATACCACTGAAAAAACACATCTATTGTAATTTGTGTGTATACTGATTATTGTCTAAATATCTAAATGTATCTGTAATTTTTCTATGTCGAGCTTTTCTCCCCGGCCTCTGCTAAAAAAGGGCCTTTTTGGCTCAGTCAGATACCCCCGGTTAACAAATGTATAATAAAATAAAATAAATAAATTTAGAGTAATGGCTTTTCAATAAGCAGCTGGTAATGCATAAACATAAGAAGAGAAAAAAAAACAGGATAAAGATAAGGCAAAATAAAAATAAATAAATAATTAAACAAGGAATGAGGAAAATATTACGACTTGAATATTGCCCTACTTATAATTTATGCGTTTATTAAGAACACTACAAAAAATGTTATCCAGGTAATAATGCAGCTTTACAGTTCTCTAAAATTACTTTCTATGTTACCATCTCTCTAACCTTTTGAGACTTTCTAATTTGTCCAGTATTAGAATATCAGTAGAAAAGATATATATTTATAAATCAATATACATATATATATATATATATATATATATATATATATATATATATATATATGTGTGTGTGTGTGTGTTTGTATCCAATATTTCTTTATCAGCAAACTATTCCACCAACAATGAGGCATGTCAGCATTCTTACACTGAAAATGCAAGCAATTAGCACTGAATTTTTAATTCATTAGATAGAGTCTGTTGTAGTATAATAAATCTAAAAGAATATCTTATACTGAGTGGAAGCATTCCACATAGATTCAAGCTTTTCTGTAACATGCACAATGTTTTATTTTATTTTCGGAAGATTTTCTTTTATACTTCTTGCATCATCCTACAGGCCCATACCCAGTGGCCCACATCAATTGCTGGGTCAGCCAGCTGCCTCATTAATCTCCCTGGACTATTTCTAGTAGGGCTAAGGATCATGAAAGTGCCCTGTGGGTTTGGCCATTTGCAATTACTGGAGGGGGTCTTATTTTATTCTCTATCCCTGTTGCTTCTACCTCCTAGTGTTCTTATATGGTACGTCTGAAGGTCAGGTGTGCAAAGGGGATGTGAGGTATATCACCCAGTCTCCACAACTGCTTATCTCTGTCCCCTCCATATTCATATTTAGCCCACACATCTTACAGGGAAGTCCCAAGCCTCCACCAGATAGTGGAGATGCCTACAGAACCACCCACCAAACAAGGATAGTAAGACCCATCCCTCCCTGCCTCACTATCAGACACCTGAGCCTCTATTTGAACTTGGTTCACTAGGCTCATCACTGGAATAGCTACGTATCATGTACAATGTTGCTAATCTACCCTTCCACAATGATGTTAATTGAAAGTGAAGCTTCTCATCTGCTCTTCCCTGGATATGATAAACATGGACTTAACATAAACAACATTTAATAAATTATGGAAGTTTGTTTCCTCTTTCCCAATGTAGCATCCTGAGAAACTGAAATATTTTATTTTGCAAACATATTCTGAATAATTTCTCCTAAACTTGTAATAAAAATGATTCTTAAAATTCTCAAAAGATTTATAATTGATTCAGGTTAACCTGCATATATTAGAAAAATAAATTCCATTAAAGGGAAGAAATCTTGACTTAAGTGTGATTTCCAAGGTATTACCACATACATAAATAAAATCCTAATTTCTTCCAAGTAAGAAAGAAAGATATAATATGCTTCATCTAAAATATTTGCGACATAACTTGGAAAGATTGCTGGATGCATTTGATAGATTTTTCTTTACTTAATTAAGTGGAAATTTGCATCCAAATTCCACACACACAACTATTAAGTAACCCACTGCAAAAATTAATTTTGGTACACTCAGGGAGAGAGTTACAGTTTTAGGGAAGGACAGGAACCAGTCTTACAGAGTAATTTTAATGCTATTTTCATAATTCTCATCTCTGAAATTATTTTAACCTAACAGTTTAGATGAAATCAATGTTGTCATTGAAACACCCATTAACTAATCACTGCTGATGACTTGTTTATTTAGTTAAGCCTAAATTACATTGAATAAGTGTAAGTTTAACTGACCACTAATTCTCTCTGATGCCACATTTACTTTTGGTATATTCATAGAAAGCTACTTTAGAGAAAGAATGACAATATTTAATGTTATTAAGAACGGAAGTGGGCTATAAACATTATACCTGTGTAAGTTCTTCTATATCTGTACCATACTCTTCTTTCACTCCACTATTGGACCTCACAAACCCACACACAGTTTCTAGGTCTAGTCCCATGAATAATGAAACTGGAGAGGCAAACCTTTCTGTTCCCTTACAGACTTCATATCAAGTCAACACTAAATGATTGTACATAGTTTTGAGGTTAGCTCATTTATAAAGTTTTGAGATTACTGCATGTACTACTTCATTTACTATTCATTATTTATAGGTCAAACACATGACAGCTCTTTGTACTTTGAATTTTATATCTTCAAATGGACTCTTCATTGTGATTGCCTTTAAAATCTAAAAGTAAGTAGATGATATTGGGGGAATGCAATCCACAATATAAACAGACATAATTTTAGATAACAGTCATCTCTGTCACATGTTAGAAGCTTTTATGCATTAGTATTTCTTAACAAAGCTTTAAAAGCCATTAACAAATTTAACTGAAATGCTTATGATCATTAATATTGCATCTAAGTATTTGCAATATAATAATTCTTAAGTGCTGTGTTGTTTCTTGGGAGCTTTTCTTACTTGGTTCATTCTTTAAATTGACTGACCCAATGGGGCTAACCCACTTAGCAAAACTAAAACAGATACATGTTAAGTATAAATGGGGTTGAAAAAGGAGAAGAAGTACACTATATTAAGCAACTTACTCATGAACTGTTCTGTGAGGCATATAGGATACTGTGCTATAATTGCATGATTACAGCATTTACAAATGCCTTCCCTTCTCAAGACAGTTTTCTAACTCAGCTTTCATATTTCCATAATATCATGCCCCCTCTTAAGTTCCTAGGTTCCTAGGTATTTACTAGGCTAACAAATACAAGATCATTTTTAAGCCAAGCCATGCATCCCGAAGCTCTGACAAGTTCTGGTTCCCTTGATAAGTGTAAACATGGGCTTGGGAGATGAAACATTGTCCTTTTAATGTTTATGCCAAATCATTTCTGTAACCCCAGACAGATAACACACACACACACACACACACACACACACACACACACACACACACATATGTACATATATATATAAATACGTGTGTGTGTGTGTGTGTGCGTATTTCCTAAAGACAATCATTATAAATGAAAAAGGCACAGAAGTAATATGTCTGATATGCACCTACCAGTTAGGTTTAAAAGGTGTTTTTTTTTTTCTTTTTATTGCTAACTTACAAATTAAGTCAGACTATACCTGCTTCTCTAACAGAATCTTGTTAATTAAGAAATGAGATCAGGTTTACCCACCACCACACCTCAAATTCTCCATTGTTCAATGTTAAACACTTTTGTGATATTTAGACAAGCTGAGTATGACCCTAGGAAATGATGCTGATAATTCATAGGATCGTAGGAAGAATCATAGGAAGTTACTAGGTTATTGGCCATGAGGCCCTTACAAGCCTAGCCAGGAATTTAGGCCTTGTTCTGACAAGTCAGCATCTGTTACTCCTGTCCAGCAGGGACACAGGTGGAATCCATGGGCTATATTTTCTGTTCCCCATCCAGTTATCCAGGTTGCGCTTAAAAAGGGTTAATGAGGTACTCTGCTTGATGTGGAATGGGAGTCTATTCCACAGAAGGGGGAGTCTCTGGGACACAAATCTGTCATGCCAACAAGTCTTATTGATGTCACAAACCAAGCTGAGGTGTACGTGCAGGTTACTTGAGTGGAGCTTGACTTGTGGATATGCAGCAGTCCCATCAAGGTCACCTCTGAGGAGTCTGTAGAAGACTGAGTAAAGGGACAGAGCCTTTAGCCTATTTGTGTAGGGTAGATGTTTGAGGCCCTGGATTCTCCTGGTGAGGAACCGTTGAGGTCTCTCCAGCTGCTGCATGTGCTTTGTGAGGTACATGCTGAAAGGGTCATTGTACTCAATAATGGGTCTTATAAGGGAAAAATACTTGGATGTTATGACCACCTTGTCCCTGGATGAGATTCCCTTACTAATGAGGTGGTCCATGTAGAAAGTTTTCCGTACAATGGAGGCAATATGGTGGTCAAAATTCAGTTTGCTATCAACCTGTGTGCCCAAGTCCCTCATGACTGATTGCATGCTTTGGACCTTGTTATTAATGTGCACATAGTTTGCAAATAGTTTTCATGAATGTTTTTTTTATTTTCTTACACATTATATTTGTTAGTGTTAATAATTACAATGCCTACTCTTTTCCAGTATGCATTTTGTGCAGTAATCTTAAACCAGTTTAGCTTAGCCTCACCTACAATTCTTGTAGTTTTTCATTGAAATTCTTATTCTGGGTTTGTACCTTTCACAGGCATAATTCAAAAAATGCCCAATCCAGGAACAATGCAGTGATAATCATGTTCCATAAACCTGGAAAGGATCTTGTGCTTGTTATCAACTGCAGAGCATCCTCACTGCTTAACACAAACTACAACACATGCGTGCAGGATTGGTCTAATAGTTTGTTATACTTTGTGTACTTAATTGATTTAGAACAAACTGGCCCTGGGATTCAATAATGCCTACACTAAACATACACTAAGTGTACACCATTCTGAGTGAAAAGAAAAAACAGATATAACTTACACCTTTTTCCACCTAATTTTAGTTTTTCTACTGATATTTATGTAGCTTTAAAAAGTGAGAGGGATTCATAAAGGTTACCGCAAAGTATGAACTACATGTGCACTTGGTGTAATCTTTAAATGACTAGAAATCACAAAAAATGTGATAAGAATAATCTTGAATACATATCGTGTATACTTAATGTAGGCGTTATTGAATCTGGCTCTGTTTTGATACAGAACAGGCAATGAGTAGTATCTGTAGAATCCTCCTTGTTCTAGGCTTAAGAAACAAATCCTATTCTAATTTTAGGAATGTTAGATCTAGATGAAGTCTCCAATTAATTCAGTTATCTATTTAATATTTAAGTCACTGGGCCTTCCTGATACTCTGTCTAGATGTTTCACTACAATTATTCTGTAATTCATTCATACTGGATAAACTAGGACCCTTCATTGCATTTTTGGAATTAAATTTTGTGGTTCAAATCAAATTAAAGGACATTAACTTGTACAAGCAACAACTATTTCCTTTATGAAACCTTCAGCATTAAAAATGCTATATAAGATCCTCATATGCACATAATTATCCTGCAAAAGTCCTAGATATCTATCTGTATATGTGTGTGTGTGTGTGTGTGTGTGTGTGTGTGTGTGTGTGTGTGTGTGTGTGTGTGTGTGTGTGTGTGTGGTTGATGCAGTTAATTGTGAATGAGCTTCTCTCTATTTTGCTGTAGAAGGAACTTCCTTAAATAATAAGAAAACGCCTTTTTAGTGTTATTACAGAAGAAAAGCAAACCTTTTTCTGTCCTAACATGAAAAAAGTGAACTTCAAAAGGGACAAATGTGCTGTCTACTGACAAAGAAGATTTGCAAAAGTCAAGTCACTCTAACAAGTCATAACAACATAAGCATCTGGAACCATCAGTACTCATCTAAGCCTGAAAGCATGCATATTATCTAAGGTTTTTGTCTTACAGCAGGTAATGTGAAATAAAATAAAATATTCAACTGTACTTCTTTATGACAAAGCACAGAAATTGCAAATAGAGGACCACTCAGCTGACTCTAGATGGCTATGTCTACAGCTTTCAGTCACATCGCAATGAGAACAACCTAACAAGCAATATTAATTTCATGAAGTCTGATCATACCATGACTTATAAACAGGGTCTGTTCCAGTCACAGTATTAGAAATGCAAAATATATGGAGAAATCAAAAAGGGAAAATGATCCAACAATCATGTTTCTCAGACTGGAATGAGAAATATCTGACTATATCTCTGCAGGTGGACAGAGCTTGCAAATGCCAATTTGGCTAGGATTAACTTCAAAATTCTATAGTATAGAAATTTGTTTTCATCACTGTGGAAAAAAAGAACTGATGGCAGGTGAGAATGCATTCTTGACAGGTAATGCATCGTTAATATGTCTGTAAGATTTCTTTTTCAAGACATACTAAGTTACTTTTCTTAATAATGTTGTTGTCAACAAATCTTTAAAAATGAAGATTTTTAGTCTCACAGAGATCTGTGACTACAGGGGCTTTAGCCAAATATTAACTGTCTTGTACTTGTATGGTTATAAGATATGCTATGCAGACTGGGGTGACAGATTATATCATGTTTAACAGGTGACAGTGTGACATTTATGATAATGAAACCTGTTTATGACTGCCTATGAATTGCTGCTGGTGTGCACTGTGCTACACATGCAAGTAGGTATGACACACCTATGTCACATTACGTCCTTTGCAGAACTATGTGGTATGACACATGGTTCACTATACATGGGTCTATTATATTGCTCCTCATCTGGATTTGCAGAAGGCCACTGGTTTCCTCATCTGAAAATAGGTTTCCTGCACAGTGTGCCAAGGAATGGAAGATGTTCCAGTTTTTCCTGGACAAAGACTTGAAGGAGCACCTGATGGACCAATATGATGTACCGTTTAATAACCTGGATTCCTTGTATTAGCTGGAATAGATGTTAAGTGAAGGAACTGACCTCATCCCGACCAAGGTGAAATGATATCATTGATGTGATTATATTAGGTGGTGCCACCCTGCCTTGACTTGCTCTGACAAAGGGAGCAGGGTCTCAAGAGAGTAAAACAGAGGTGCATTGAAAGCCTTTACCTTTTGATTGTTGTACTGTTGTCTTGCACTGTGTACAGAGCTGTGCATGCAATCTTAACAATACTTACTTTTTTACAGCTGAGAGATATTAGCTGAACATGGTTGGGTGAAGCAGAATGTGGGAGTGAAATATGTATGACAGATGTGGCACTCTACTATATCAGTGTGATTATATTTTGGTATACGTGTGTCATAATTTCTTCCCATTGTGTCATCCTTTTGTAAGACTGATTGTGAAATGAAAAGGGAAGAGACAACACTCACCCCAGTCTCTGCCAGCTTTTGCTTCCAGGGCTAGGTTACCACTGACAAGCCGGTTTGCCTTTTGGCACTGATAAACTGCTATCCACCTGGTGGAATTGACTTGGAGGTGCCACTCTTGCCATCCATACTTGTTTCTTAGCATGTGGATGAAGGGTGCTCTGCAGAATGTGGACTAGCGGAATCTGTTTTGGTCCCCAGCACCTCTTGTAATGACCGTTTGATGCCTAAGTTCCAAAAAATTAATGCTTTCTTAGGTACTGTGTAGCACCTTCTTACTGATTGGTGGAGTAATGTGATTGGTGAACCCAAAACATTGGGCTTCCAGGGAGGGTGGGGGGGCAGACATCATGTATCATCACACACAACGACAACTGTTGTTTTGCTTTGCTGACTTCTGGGTCAGCATGGTATCAAACCATGTCAGGAATCTACCCTATTACCTTCCTGATGTGTGCTCGAATTTATGAGTTACTCCTGATTTCTTGTTTGCTATTCAGTCCTTCCAGTTTACAGTTGCTCACCCTTGGTATGTATTTGTCCACCCAATGTCCTCCTCACCTTTTGCATATATGTTGACCCTGTTTGTCTGTTCTGTGCTTGTCGATATGTCTCTGCTATCTGTTGCTCTCTCAGTGTCTCATCCACAACCATCCCTTAATGAAATCTCCATATATTCTTTATTTGTAAAACTTAAAAAGGTGTACTCTCCAAAAGACTACATAAACATTTGCCTTTCTTCTCTGTCCACATTCAATAACTTATGCTACTTTTTTTGCACTTGCCTCTGCTTGTTATTTCCCCATTCCTTTTTTCTACCTACCCTATTTATCTGCCTAATATATCTGTCACTGTGCTGTACACACCCACATATGTCTTTCTGTTGGTCACTATACACAGCTGGACTGCTCTTCGTATGGTGGTTAGAGCTAGCTGCAGTTATGTGCCACTGCACTTTATGTTTCAGCATGCATTTACTCAGATATGCTAGCTTTCCTGAGCTCTGACATCCATCCATCAGGTAGCATGTTGCTGTTTATCCCATTACTTGTGTCATTCATTGCTCAGTATGCAGGCAGTATTCCTTGCCTCCTGTATCTGTGGTTAGCTCTTTGGTGCTCCACTGTACAACCTTCTCAAATATTAGGAATAAGCAGTGTTACTAAACATCCATCTATGCAGCCGAGCCTATGCCTTGTAGTCCATCATTCTGGATCATGATACACAGACATGGTTCAATGTCCTTAATTGTGTTGTATAACTGCATCCTGTGCTTTACAGATTGCACACAGGAGCACATTATGCACACAGTGGTCTTTCTTTAAGGACTTTCTAACACAGTTCTTAAAATCAAACTAAAAAAAATATGTATTCTAGTCCCATACACTTTTTGTTATTGTTATACTATAAATAATAAAATGTTGATGTATCATTCTTACTGAAATATTCACTTATTCAATATTCAGTTATAAAATGCTATCAAATATTAGCCTATTTCCATAAAATATTAACTACACAGTTTTCTTTAGCTATATGAGAAAGTTAAGATGTAACACTTGACGATGTTTGGAGCTAGTACATAATAATGCTGCCTAATCTAGCCCAAAATAAATAGCTAAAATACTAGCAGACAACTTTAGTGCAACTTTTGCTCCACTCATAGTTATACATTCCACAGTTAGGCCATCTCTTAATTATTATGGTGCAAGTTCTCTCAACAGTTGAAAACGGGTCTATATTAGATCCTTGAAGTACGTATTCATTGAATTCATATTCATTGTTGGCTAAACAGCAGAATTCATTATAGTGGACCACAGAATTTTTCCCAGAGTTAGAAACTACTGGGCCAACACCACAACTTTGCCCTTTTACCCACAATAGTGCGATCTCGAAGTTGGTATATAGTTGGGAGATGTGGGGGCAAAGCCCCCCACTTGGGTGGGTTTGATTCTGGAGTAATAGTGGGCCAGTGGTTCCTAACCCTGGGAAAAATTACGTGCTTCACTGTAATAAATTTTGCTGTTTAGCTTTTGAGGAATATGTGTTCAACAAATACATATTTCGATGTATTAATATAGACCCATTGAAAACACCTTATCCATGGGTCCTGCAAATATACCAGGTTTCCTGATTATCAAAACCAAATAGGGCCTACTTGAACCCCTACATAAACTCTTTATTCTTAATCTTTCCACTGATTATTTTCCTGAAGCCTGAAAAACAGCCATTCTAATGCTGTTACACAAGGGTGGCCATCTATGAATTCAGATATCTACAGCCACATTAGTCTCACTGGATTCATATGCAAAGCTATGGTATATATTATGTCAGACCTTATTAGCCAGGATATTCAAAATCTCTTAACCCTGAACTTTCACCAATTTTGATTTATCAAAGGAATATCTTGTCTCTCTTCAAAATCATTAATTTCTTTCAAAAAGCCACCAAAGCAGTGGATATTTGTTACTCTGTACTTAAATCATATCTGGACTTGGCCAAGGCCTTTAACACTATTACTCATGCCGGCATTATTAACAGGATGGCAAATCCTGTATATGTATAATTGATTGTCTGACAAAACTCATAAAGTTTGAGTCGCAAGTATGACTTCTGAAGGAAAAAAAGTTACCAGTGGTGTACCACAGGGCTCAGTGTTGAGCCCTCTCATGTTTAACATGTATTTCTCAGACCAATGCTAATCTAAGTTTGCAGATGACTATAACTTGGGTAATGCCATTTGATGTTTTCCCTGACTCACAATTGCCTCAAGTCTGGATTGTTCACCTTAGCACTTGAAGCAAGGACTATGGTCTCATATTAAATGTAAAAAGATGTAGTATAGTTCACTCTGGTAAAGAAAATGTTCAAAGACCATATATAGGTGCTATACAATTCCAAAGCAACACAGTGGTAAGGGATCTAAGCACTCTTGTTGATAAATATTTATCTTTTGACCATCATGTTTCCACAACTGTTTGTAAAGTCTTCTATCCGATTCATGTAATTTTGAAAGGCACCTCCTCTGGATAGAGTCTTAATTTACATTTTACTCATATCTCATCAAACCCAGTATTGACTATAATACCTCCTTTGACATGGATTTTGCATAATATATAATTCACCCTGAGAGATCTTAGACATTCACAACTGAAGAGATCAGTGACTTCAAAAATGTTAATTATCTGGAGAGACTGGGTGCCCTTTCTCTGTACTCAGTCACTTATAGACCCCTCTAGGAGGATCTGTTTTGAGTTCTCTAAGCAATGAAAGATCTTGCTGTCTTTGACTTTCAAGTCTGTCACAGAACAAATGACTCTCGATTACCTTCTTAAACAAACTTTAAAATATAAATACGGCATAATGGTATGATAGAGTCATAGCCCAACATATTCACAACATCTGGAACATTCTTCATTTACATTTCACTCAGGGTAGCACCCTTGCCATCCTCAAAGTAAGTCCAGAGAATCAGAAGGATAGCCTCAGTTTTTCCCCTATTCTATTTTGTGTTACCCTTGTTAAGGCTGGAGGGCAATATTAAATATGGCTCGTAATGTTCCACAGACTGATTGCCTTGTAGTTTTCTATGATCTTCTGAACCCGTTTAAAAGCCAATTCAAATAAAGACTATTTCAGCCAGCGAACATATCAGCACGTATCAGACTCTCCAAATAATGTTACTATTATTTTATCTACACAAAATAACTGAGCATTAACATCGGAAGCCCTTTAAATGCTTTGCGTGGCAACATATTAAATGAAATCAGAAGATATAATAACATTTTCATTTGCCTTATTGATGAGCCTTGGATGTAAGCTGCATAAATTTGGTATGAGAAATGTCCAAAGCTCATCTAATGTTAACAATTAGTTCAAGTTATTTTAAAAACTTTATATGTTAATCTAAAAAGATGTTCTTAAAAATCCTCCAGAGATAAAGACTGGGATTAATTCAACAATTGCTACTTCTTATTTATCTCTTTCATAATTAGTTACCATTTTTTGCCTTATATCATTAACACTGATTTTTGTTTGTTTAATTAATGATCTTTAACCTTTCTGTAGGTATAACACTTTAGGTAAAATTATGAACAGAATCTGAAACATTTTTTCTACACAAAATGGACATTGATATAACTTCAAATGTATTTATTTATTTATTGAATTTTGATTACCAGGAAAATTGAACTAGGTAGGAGCCCATTTTCAGAGATGGTCTGGGAAGAAAAGCTCCAAAGTATTTACAAAACATTTTAGGAATAATAATTTTGCAGTCTTCAAAAATAATACAAAAAAGTCTACAGTTTAAATAATTGTGCCAAATTACGCATAATCATAAAACATTGGTTTAGAATAGATACAATTTATATGACAATGATATAATATTTACAGAATTTTTTGCCAGTTTATGGAGAAATTAAAGGTGTTTGTATAATGTAAACAGGAATTGCAATACGAAGTGACAGAAAAGCAGGCTTATGGCGTATTTAGAGAGAAAGCCAGAGAGGATGATGAAAAGGTATTTTTTCACATTTAGTGATATAATTTACCATCGTGTTGAACAAGAATAGAGCCAGATGTTGCCTAGGAAGTCTATCAGATTTATTTTGAAGGATGGGAGAAAGGGCATTGACTTGATGGATACAGTTAAGGAGTTCCAGGCCTTAACAGCAAATGCCCGGCAGATTTGATACATTTGTGGACAGGCAGGAGTTTTTAGTCATTAGATCATAACATCCAGCTGGGAACAAAGCTGTTTCTCCTGCATCACAACAAAAAATGGTTTGCTATGCTGAAATGACCATTATCTACTGCAGAACATCTTGTTGCTTTCATAGTGGGTAGCAACACATGGAGTGGTAAATATTTTAAGCAGCAAAGATTTAATTTCAATCATAACTAAACCAACAGATCAATAAAAAATAAAATATTTCAACTGCTGAATACTTGCTGAGCTGACATCAAGAAAAAAATAACTACTATTACACCTCCTCACTGACTACTGTTAGTCCCTTAGGAATAGTAGCATAAGTTATATAATAACTAAAAAAAGTATATACGTAGGAGAAATTAACATTGTGCAATAAATACCACTGAAAGAGGAAAGTTAAAATTAAACATGATAAGAAGGAAAGCACAATAGTGCAATGTGGTCAGTCTACCTGTCTATGATGCTTGATTCTCTGGTTCATTTCTCAGCTGGTATACATTCTTCGTGGAATCTGTATACACTCCCTAGGGGCATGCATGTGTGCTTTTTTTTTTTTTTTTTTTTTTTTTTTTTTTTTTTTTTTTTTTTAATATCATTCTGTTCCAGCAGCAGCCTGAATGCCATAGGTGAACTGTCAGTCCTCCAACCTGACTATAGGCATGCAAGCCATCTTTGAGAAATGTATGCTTGCATCCTGTAATGTTGAGGGATTACTTCCAGGATTATTTCATCAAACTTTCCTAGAGGATCATCTTAGGATCCTCTCTACCCTGAAATGGATAAAGTGGGTAAAGGAGAATGAGTGAATTGCTGAATATGTTGATATGAAATGTACTATGTAGTCATTTTTTACATGGATGACATAGCTGCCACTTGCTCCTGTTCAAAACTAATTATTTTGATCTCCAAATCAGAGTTTACATTTGCTGTATATAAACAGAATATGTATTTAAAGAATGGATTTATTTTGTTTGTTAAATACTCACAACTTTTGCAGAGTTGCTGATTCCTTTGCTAGTATAACAGATGCTCTGACCCACACATTTCTCTCTGTACAAACAACAGGCAAGAAACAGCATGCATGTATTTAGTCTGCATAATGGGTAGTTTGTGAAGTGACCAGCCAAAAGGTACAGTAGCTGTATTTAAATTCAGTATGACTTCAGGAATGGAGAGCTCAAGTCAATCTGCAAATTCATTCACCACAGGGTTTTTTTTACTATGGATGAATTAATTTGACGAAATGTCTTAGCACCATCCATATGAAATGCAGCTATACTTTTTCTGAGTGCAATTATTCTTAACTGTATTTCTTTTTGGCTTTCTGGGTGCAAATGCAGTGCTATGGAATATCAGTCACTCAGTCAATCAATTAGTCACTAAGTGAAATGTGAATAGGAATGTGCCATGCATTACAAATCTGCTATAGATAATATTCATTATGTTATCCCTTACTGCTGAATTTGAGTAGCTCATTTTAATAAATGGAAATATATTTTCCGTAGTGATTACTAGGCCATCAGTATTTCCAGTTTATCTAGACATAGCGCATCAATAATCTTAAATCAGAAAAATCTTTTTTACTCTACAGTGCATAATTTGTGTCTGCAAAAGATTCACTTCCTTTGCTTACTATGCCTCAATCATGCATTCTGCTTTTGCTTTATTAGCAAGTTGCAAAAAAACAGGAAGTTGCCTTTTACTATAATAACAACATCTTCATCATATTTGCACTACTTCTTCTTCTTCTTTCGGCTTTTTCCCAGTTAGGGGTTGCCACAGCAGATCACCTGTCCGCTCAAGATTGACAGTGGAGTTTTACAGTGCCGAGTTACCAGCTTGGCACCCAAACTTCCACAGAAAGCACACACATGCATTCATGCCTAGGGCCAATTTAGAGTGTCCAATCTACCTGCAGCATGTCTTTGGGATGTGGGAGGAAACCGGAGCACCCGGAGGAAACCCACACAACAACAGGGAGGACATAAAGACTCCACACAAAAGGCACCACAGCCGAAGATCAAACTGGTGAACCTCTCATGAGGTGGCAATGCTATGGTCTTTTAATCATTCTTATTTGTTATTCAGTGTAATTTAATCCTTACCATGATTACTACATTACTACTTGGTTCGTTATTATAGGTTTAATGATGGCTTCTTTTCTGAGAGTATAACACTGACATTTTGCACTTTGATCACATCAATCTGTCAGTTGTTTTACACACATATATATATATATATATATATATATATATATATATATATATTTTTTTTTTTTTTTTAGTTCAGGCACATAATTTGTCAGGGAAATTATGCACTCAGTTATCTCTGCTTTAACTTATAAAATGCATTTGTTTTTGACAAGGTATTATGTACAGCTAAGAATTCTAGTTTTGTAGAAGATATATATATTTATTTATTGTCACTTATTTACCGAGAAAGTCTGAATGGGCCAGCAGGGTATCCAACTTTCAATGGGGACTCGGGAAGAAAAACTCCAGGTTATATCACAAAAAAAATTCTACAAACATCATACATTACAAAATCATTGCAAAAGGCATTTTACATTACAAACTCATATAGACATATTACATTAAACATAGTACAATAATCAAAAATGTGTTTACAAGTATTTCACAGCAGCAAAAACACTTTCTGTATGAATAGTGAGTCTAAAATAAAGAAGATGGATAGGAGAGGTTGAGAAGGGTGTCTATCTGTCCATACATAAAAACTCTGGATATGCAGTGGAGTAAAAGTAGATATCAGATATGTGGAAAACCTTCAGAGGTACTATTATAAAGATAAAGGAAATATTAGAAAGTAGTTCAGCTTTGAGAAGAGTTAGATTATATGGCAGAATAGTTGTTACAAGAAAATCGGATAAGAATGACAGAGATAAGATGCAAAGGAAAGGGATTGTGTTTAGTAGGCAAAGGGGAATTTTATGGTAGGAATGCTTCAGCATTGGTTGGAACAACAGAAAAGCTCACCCAGATTCTGCCACAACCTGCAGTGAGGGAAAGGTTATTTTTTGTTTCTTGTATTTTGTATCGCTATATTGCCTGTTTTGTATATTGCAATTTATTCTCTTTACATTGAGTTTTACTTGTATTCTGCTTTTAATTGCATATTTAATCTAGAAAATAGACTGCAGCTGCATTTTTTTGTCAGTT
The DNA here is from genome assembly GCF_019279795.1 of Protopterus annectens. Classification (NCBI taxonomy): domain Eukaryota; kingdom Metazoa; phylum Chordata; order Ceratodontiformes; family Protopteridae; genus Protopterus; species Protopterus annectens. The sequence goes on from NC_056736.1 coordinate 48,088,494, forward strand.
ACATAGAAATTAAGTTTTCGCCACTCTCCCACCCTGGAGCTGTTCTGTTTTTAAACTCAACTGTCAACTTGTAGTTCCTTGCACCTTATATTAATTTGACCACACATCTCCTTCCCTTTTGGCTATTGTGAGTAAGCACAAAGTTATCATTTTGTGAAATCACTCCCTTTCTATTTAAATTTATTGGACATCTCACTGTTTTCCATAGAACCAAAATACAAAGTGTCTACCCCCTCCAATCTATCTTGCTCTTTTGAAATTACTCGCTCTCAACTGAGATAGCTAAAGCTTAAGTTACCCCTTCTTTCATATCTAACTGCTTAGTGCACACTACAGCCCTTAGGATATTAACCCACTTTTCCATCTTACCTTTAAAATCTGCAAAATCTACTCCAAGACAGTTACTGAAGAGCCCACATTCTGCCACTCAGTAATCTTCTTGGGATTAGTGCTTCTGTTTTGCTCCTCATGAGAGAGAAGGAGCATAGGAACATTATTTCCTGGGGACTGCTGATCACTGGAAAGCCTAATAACAGCTTCATAGGTGCCAGTTTGGAATTTGTGCATATATTTTGTTCCTGGTGAGAAAAGGAGCAGAGTGCATAGATTCCTGACTCTTTCTGGTTGGGAAGTGGGTGTCTGTGCTTAACCTTCCTGATTGGTCTGGTTGCTATCGAAACCATCTAGCAGAAAAGGCTACAAGAAGCCTATAGACCCTTACATCACCTGAAACAAGACTGTGGATCACCAACAGGCTGTGGCCTGCTTTTCATCTTGGGACTGATGCAACTGTTTTGCTTCTGGTGAGAGAAGAAGCAAATGAGCATTATATGCCAGCAGAGTGAAGCTGTGGTGAGACCAACACTAGTAGTATTCAGGCAGTAGCCATTTAGGTGACTGCCCTCTTTTCATCATTCTTGACAATCTAAGTTTTTATTTTCAGTAATCACTGCCTGATTTGCTTCTAACTTCAGAATATCTTCCTAAATACTTTATCCATAAATCATCAGGCTGTACTTATTAGTTTCCCCTTGAGCACCATTGAAATTTCACCAATACCTAGCTGCACACATATACACAGGACAACTAGTTTGCAATGGCAAGTAGTGCCCGCAGAGTTGCAAACCAGATACTCCTGGTATCTCTTTATATTCTCACTCAAGCTATTTAATAAGTATATTTTAAGCTTGCACTGCACTTTTCAAATTGTATTTTGCTTAATTGCTGGCTCAGGATCCATTTGAGTTGGGGATTGCTGGAATAAGTCTCTGTCTTGGGCTTTCCCATTGGTCAGTTTGATTTAGAAATGTTTAACTTCACATGTGTTTAAGCCTCACATTTGCGTGGGTTTGTGCTCAGTTTGGCCAAGTTGCTCAGAGTTTGGTGACCTTAGCCAGACATCTGGAGTGACTCGGAAATGAATCCAAGGCATCTACTGTTTGAAACACAAAATAAGTATATTTTAAGCTTGCATTACACTGTATGAATTGTATTTTGCTTAATTGTTGCTTAATTTTTGCTGTTTTTACCACTGTTTTATTCTGCACTTTGAATCTCTAGTAGTTCTGCATTTCTTAACATAGGCTAGATTCAGACTTGTTGAATATAGACTGTTTGGTTTGTCTGGAGCACAAAACCAGCTATCCTACATTAACAGGGCCTCTCTGCACTTTTGTGACAGGCCTGTGTGGCTCAGGACCCATCTGAGTTGAGGATTACTGAAATAAAGCTCTGTCTTGAGCTTTCCGATTGGTTAGTTTGTTTTAAAAATATTTAACTTCACTTGTATCTAACCTGCATGTTTGTGTGAGTTTGGCACTGCTCAGCAGTGTTTAGTACTGTCATATATAAAAAACAAGTAATCTCCGTGGTATCTCCGAAGTCTCAAAACAACCCACTAAAGTGTAGTGGGTCTAAAACAAAACAGTGTAAGAAACTTCTCTGTGTGGAAGATTTTAAGTCCATATATTTCTAGTTAATCACTGTATATTAATCAGATCAGACAATAGTAGTAGAAGTAGCGAACGTAAACTTGTCAAGTCAAAAAGTAATAATAGAAAATATATAATTCTACAGCATTACTAAGTATTCAAAAGTAATCCAAGCAAGGCAGGCCGTCTGTTTCCAGTCGAAAATCCTTTATTAAGTACACAGACAAGCGATCCAAGTAAAACAAAAATAGAGTAATAATTTCCTCACAAGCTTTCTAAATATATATATTCTTTTTATCAGGCATGGGAGTGGTTTATTGTGCTGTAAAACAAAGTGTTATTGGTACACATGTTAAATTCGCATCCCTTCCCCCATTAGTGTGACATTCGAGCTGGTCCTGCCCTACCTAGTAGCTGTCATAATAATATATAGCCCTAATGTACTTTAATGGTACAACTTATTTAACCAAATTATTAAGTAGATTATTAAGTCTGTGATTTTATCCAAGGCAATATACTACATGGCTGAAAATATATCAACCTTAGTTCATTTTGCAATCAAAAATTATATATAAATATATACATATACATTTTGCATGTAAAAATCAGTTTCTATTTTCATAACCTATTGTTAACAAAGATCGCTTTCGTCCTTCCTGACTTCTTCAGGTCTGTGTACAAGAACCCTAAAAACCTATATAATTGTATAATTAGTTAGTATTGTTATTACCATCATTTTGAATAAAATGGAGAAAAGTGAACCAGAAAAAATAAAAATAAGACAAAATGTATGTATGATGATGGAAACAAAATATACACTTAAATTTCAAATGATTTAAAATGGTATTTAAAACCAATTTGTAGAAAAAAAAAAATAATAATAAAATAAAATACAATTAGTTATGTAAACAATGTGGTAATTTTCTAAGTTCCAGTGCACTTTTAATTGAACAGCAGTAGTTTAGTCCAGGCTTTCTAAAAGAGTTCAGCTTTAATTGCCACATGAGTTCACGATTCTCCAGAATATTCGGGATGTCTCCTTCAAGATCACCCATGTCTATGCGATCCAGGATCTGGAACTTAATACCTGTGTGTTTTTTATGAAGAGAAAGGTGTTTGGTTAGTGCATTATTTTTACATCCAGAGCGGATTTCTGAAAGATGACATGAAATCCTTCGCTTGAGTTTATTTACAGTCTTGCCCACATTGCACTGTGCCCTGTAAATTACTTTTTTAGTATTACAGTCACCCCCTACACTGGTTTTAATGATCTTCTTTAAATAAGGGCAATAAAAACTATCACCTTGCTGTATAAATATACAAAATGTACAATTAGTTTCACATCTTTTAGTGCTTTTCTCACATGGTCTAGGTTTAAATTCAACAAAACTTCTAATATTCCTGGCCTTCTTATAAACAAATGATGGGGCTTCACCTAAAATGTTAATCAGAAAAGGGTTTCCTGTGACAATGTTCCAGTTTTCTTCAATAATATTTTTGATACTGTGATAATCCAAAGTGTATGTCAGGATGCAGCTATTTTTGCATTTGTTATTCTCTGTGGAATTACTTAACATTTTTCTACTGGGAAGACTGAGTGAAGGTGCTTCAGTCCTTTTCAGTTCTATAATGGGTTCCAGGATGTTTTTTAACATCTGACTTTCATAGCCTCTCACTAGAAAATCATTCTCTAAGTTGTTCAGGTTTCTCAAAAATGGTTCCATCTCTGTGGTAATTCGAGCTAATCTATAGCTTTGGGATTTTGCTACATTATACTTGTTTTTTGTAGGATGTAGACTTTTACTGTGCAGTAATAAGTTAACCCTCGTTGGTTTTCTGAATAGATCAGTGGTGATTCTGTTATTGTTGGTGTCCTTGGAAATCTGCATATCTAACAAAGTGGTTGAAGTACAGCTATGGGAAGAGGTAAACTTCAGGAAGGGGGTTGTTTGATTGAGGTAAGTGATAAAATTTCCAAGCTGCAAGGTGCAGGTACAATATCAACAACAGCAGGTACCACAATAACAGGTGCTCCACTTATCTGGAACCACTCTGTTAAAGCACTGACTAAAGAGGAAAAAAGTGTGTTGTCCAAAGGACTTACTTTTGTACCAAGCTGCAGGAGTGAGGTTGCTCAAGTACTGATAGACCTTAAAATGTTTGTGAGGAAGCTCAACTTAAGGGTACAGTTTCATGGCAAAAGTAATGACACTGAAAATAAGCCTACTGATGAAACTATAAAAAGGCCTAGCAGCTATTGTCCACCACTACATCAAACACTAGCTGCTTTTGAAGTGAAATGTGAGATGGATATCAGGAAACTGCTTAAAAAACCTCCTAAGAAAAAACTTTATAACTTAACACAGGGAGAAAGAAAAGCATTGCTTGAGCTAGGCAATGATAAATCCAGGCGTGTAATGAAGGCCGACAAGGGAGGAGGTATACTGATACCACTAGCTACAACCAAAAGATAGAGAACATGCTGGAGGATAACAGATTTTATGAGTTATTTTCCATGGATGACATAAAAAGAGCATATGATTTATGGAACACTAATCTCACAATTATGGGAAGAAAAACGTATCAATGAAAATCTTTATAATTATTTATGGAGTCCATGCCCACGTTTACCTTACTTTTTTGGAATACCAAAGACACACAAGAACAGAGAAGACCCACCTTATAGACTGGTGGTAGCAAGTGGAGGTTCCCTTACTGAAGCCACAGACATTTACCTTGATTACTTGCTGAAACCTCTAGCAGAAAAGAATAAGTCATACATAAGAGATTCAATGGATTTTTTGAAGAAAATAAAAAAACATTACAGTGGAAGCTGACAGTATTTTGATAACTATTGTTGTGGAATCCTTGTACACAGTGCTCCTTCACAAATTACTGTATAACAGCAGCTATGGAGTCTTAAGAAACATAATCAGGGTACACAGGCACAACTGCAAAAGTTAAGCAAGCTCATTAATCTTGTACTGGACTTCAATTTCTTTACTTTCAATGGCAAACACTACAAATAAAAAACTGGTATAGCAATGGGGGCTGCCATGGCTCCCAGCATAGCTAACATAGCCCTGGAAAAATGGGAGGAGGACTTTGTGTTAAACTACACAGATTACATGCAGCATATCACATGCTATTTACGTTTTATTGACGATGTCTTTATTGTGTGGGAAGGTGACACCTTGTAGCTTGGAAATTTTATCACTTACCTCAATCAAACAACTCCCTTCCTGAAGTTTATCTCTTCCCATAGCTGTACTTCAACCACTTTCTTAGATATGCAGATTTCCAAGGACACCAACAATAACAGAATCACCACTGATCTATTCAGAAAACCAACGAGGGTTAACTTATTACTCCACAGTAAAAGTTTACATCCTACAAAAACCAAATATAATGTAGTGAAATCCCAAGGCTATAGATTAGCTCGAATTACCACAGAGATGGAACCATTTTTGAGAAACCTGAACAACTTAGAGAATGATTTTCTAGTGAGAGGCTATGAATGTCAGATGTTAAAAGACATCCTGGAACCCATTATAGAACTGAAAAGGACTGAAGCACCTTCACTCAACCTCCCCAGTAGAAAAATGTTAAGTAATTCCACAGAGAATAACAAATGCAAAAATAGCTGCATCCTGACATACACTTTGGATTATCACAGTATCAAATATATTATTAAAGAAAACTGGGACATTGTCACAGGAAACCCTTTTCTGATTAACATCTTAGGTGAAGCCCCATCATTTGTTTATAGGAAGGCCAGGAATATTAGAAGTTTTGTTGAATTTAAACCTAGACCATGTGAGAAAAGCACTAAAAGATGTGAAACTAATTGTACATTTTGTGTATTTATACACCAAGGTGATAGTTTTTATTGCCCTTATTTAAAGAAGATCATTAAAACCAGTTGCAGGGGGTGACTGTAACACTAAAAAAGTAATTTACAGGGCACAGTGCAATCAATGTGATGCATTCTATGTGAGCAAGACTGTAAATAAACTTAAGTGAAAGATCTGGAGCATTTCTCCCCGGGCCTCCGCTGAAAACAGGCTCTGTGGAACCTAGTCGGACATTCCCGGTCAACAAATGATAAATAAGAAATAAATAAATTTCATGTCATCTGTCAGAAATCCGCTCTGGATGTAAAAATAATGCACTAGCCAAACACCTTTCTCTTCATAAAAAACACACAGGTTTTAAGTTCCAGATCCTGGATCACATAGACATGGGTGATCTTGAAGTAGACATCCCGAATATTCTGAAGAAACATGAACTCATGTGGCAATTAAAGCTGAACTATTTTAGAAAGCCTGGACTAAACTACTACTGTTCAATTAAAAGTGCACTGGAACTTAAAAAATTGCCACATTGTTTACATGACTAATTGTATTTTATTTTATTATTATTTTTTTTCTACAAATTGGTTTTAAATACCATTTTAAATCATTTGAAATTTAAGTGTATATTTTGTTTCCATCATCATACATACATTTTGGGCAGGATTCACGAAGCCTCCGTGTAAGAGTTAAAAGGCTTACACGGAGGCTGCAGTTAAACGGTGTGATGTCAGTATGCCATGCATATGCATAAGGGCATGCTGAATCACTCCTAAGGCTAACACGGACCATGTAAGACAGTAGGGGGTGTGTCCGTAGGGCGAGCCCTGCAAACGGACACGCCCCCAGAAAAGTAAAAGTCCCGAAAGTAAACCCCCATGACAGAGGCCGTGTAAATGTGAATAAACACAACACAACACATGCCCCCTCAGACTATGAACATAAAATGTATAAATAAACATGTTATATATTTTTTTATAAGTTGTAAAGATGTTTGCCTGTGAGTGTGCTAATTTGCGCGGGCGTGCCCGTCGCTTAGCCACAGTTAGCAGTAAGTGGAAAAGCATATAAGAAGTAAATATGCAAAGAAAGTCAAGAAGCAATAGCGTAGCGGTAGAGACGTTGGCTGAAGAGGAGGCAGTACTGGTTCAAGCCCCCACAACATCAGTTTTTATTTTTAGTGAAATAAGCAGGAAACAATTCCCTGACATATATGTACATATATAAAATTATATTTTATGTCAAATGTAATGAAATGGGCCATGTATTTTGAAGAAATGTGAGATAATAAAAAAAAAAATGTCAGATGTGCCTATAGCTGAGCTACAGTCTAACAAGTTGAGTATATCTGCCTGTAGGTGAGCAGTGTTTTAACAGGTTTAAAATGAGTGCCCGTAGGTGAGCAGTGGTTTAACAGGATTAAAATGAGTGCCTGTAGGTGAGCAGTGGTTTAACAGGTGGATAAATAGTGCCCATGGTTGAGCAGCATTTTAACATGCTGAAACTGTGTGCCCGTAGCTGAGCTGAGCGTAATATGCATGCTGACAGCCAAATGACGCATGATCCAGCGTGGCCCGTCTGTGCGGAGCTGCGCACCGCGCCAACAAGCTAACCGATGGGCAACGTTGAGCAAGCTGTATCAAAACTGCATTTACACAGACACACCTCCTAGCCTGTGTAGACAGTCATAAAATATAAAAAACAATGGCCAGGCTCGAACACAGGATACCGTGCACCATAGTCAAAGTACTGAACCACTAAGCCATGACAGTTGCATTTGGAAATGCAGTAATAGCATATATATAGGAATGAATAGAAAGAGGAGCATGACAAAGCAGGTTTTGTGAAGCTGATACAATTCCAAAATGGCCAATCACATATAAGTGTGGGACAAACGGCATATATAAGCCCCATATGCTGGAATACACAGCATAACCGATTGTGGAACCGACTTGCAGCCAGGATGGCAGGTGTAGGAGAGGGTAGTTGCTTCAGAGCACAGAGGTGAGGCATTGAGGAGTCCAAATATATGGTTTGGCTCCTCGTCCATGATCATGAGGCCCAACTCATGCAGGGCCAGGTGCTGTGGGGAGCATTTAGGGCTGAGGCATGGGACCGGTTGGCATATGTTCTCACCAGTGCCACAGGAATACCAAGGATTGGCGAACAGGTCCGTCACCACCATGCGGACCTGAAGAGATGGAAGCAGGACCAACTGAACCATTGGATCCAGGAGGCCCGGCAAATGCCCAACGCCCCACTACTGAGTAAGTTACATGTAATTATTTATGTAAGAAATTAACCTAGCTGATATTATGGAGATGTGTATATCAATATTACTTCATTTATATTACAGCTGCAGGTGTCCGTTCCATGAACCGTCGAGCCTATGCCGATAGGCTGGTGCGGTTGCACCACCAGGCAGGTCAGTAATTCTCTCCCTTTAACTGTAAAAAAATATATAAGTATGACAGCTTGCAAAAGAGTGCAGTGTAGTCACTTATTAATAAAATGTGCAAGTAACAGTGTAAGAGAGTTTGCAAGTATTGCTTGATTACAAAAGTGTGATGCAGCCTGTAATCCAAAAATAAAAATGAAACAAGTCTGAAATAAAGATGTCCCACCTGTAATATGATAGTACATAACCTGCAGCAGGCTGAAAAGTACAGCTACAGAAGCTGAGTAAAACACATGTGTGAAATATATCCCTGTTTAAATTCTGAAACATGACACAAGTGAGACTGTTGGAAAGGATTTTTATAATTAAAAGTAAAACATCTCAATAAAGCCTAGAATTAAGTACCATCCTGAATTGTAAAAATAAAACAAGTGAGAGAGTGTGAGAAAGAGGTATGAATCCACAAATAAAGTAGTAATAACTCCTGAATAAAATATACTGCAGCCAGTACATAATGAAATGAATGTGACAGGCAGAACCAAACAGCAACATGTGTTGAAAAAAGTACTGAAGCTGGAATGTGTGTCCCAAAATCTGGATATGTTGCTCTCAGTTTGCAATATGCAGATAGTATCGTTGTATGAAATACCAAACATCCACAGTTGTCTATAGCCATATAAAGCAAATGTAGCAGGATGATGTAGCTGAACAGAGCCAGATATGAATGTGTATGAATAAATATGAAATGTATATTGATGTAGCAGTAACATTCCTATCACCAACCTGAATTAGTTATCACATAAGAAACTGTAGTCAGACCTGTAGTGTGTATATATCTGCAGCTAGTAGAAATGTACAGCATATGTATAGGTATTTGAAGTTGTTAATGAAATATTTCTTCACCCTACCCTATAACCACAAATAATCCATTCCACGTGAAATGGGTATGTGCATACAAAATTAACACCCCTGGACATTTGTCCTGTTGGTTCATACATATTTGCATGTACGTTGATGCATGTGCCCTGTTCATACATCCAAACCTGATGGCCTGTTGCCATCAATCAACCCTGCATGTTGTTGGATTGTGTATTGCAGTTCAAATTATGCATGTGTTATGCTTGCTGTTCAATGGCTTGAATTTATGGGTGTTTGGTTAATGGGAATACTAATGCATGCTTCTACAACTAATTGTGAATGGTATTGTACATTACTAACCCAAACTGTCATAAAATAATGTAAAACATAGGACGACAGAGAAGGCGGGTTCCAGCGGACCCACCTCTCCCACCTCAGCTGGCGAGTGCACCTGGCAGTAGTGCCCAGGCTGGACCCTCCTCCGGTGGCCCTGTGTCACCTGTGGGTGGAAGCACTGCAGGGGATGGGGCTCATCCCCCATCTGCAAGTGTGGCCGGAGGAGAACATCAACTCGCCCTCCGTACTGTCCGGACTGTGGTGCGTAGGGAGATCCGGCACGCTGTGCTTGGGCCCCTATGCCAGCTTGAGGCATGGGTGGCACAACTCATGGGCATGCCTGCTGCCCAGCCTACACAGCCCCCAGCACAGCCCCATCCTGGGCAGTGAAGGCACAGTGGCAACTGCCCATGGGTGGGGATCTCAGTTCCACTGTTGCCATCTGTGGGCTCATGGGCTCGAGATATCCAAACATCTGTCCCTGTCAATTGTGTAACCCCCCCACATGTGTCATACACCACCCCTGTATGCGTCTTGTTTGTCTTGTCTGTTAACCTCCCCTACCTACCTCCCCAGCTATACCGATTTCCTGTACCTGACATACCACTCTCACCTGAAAAAAAAAAAAGGGCACTCTGTACCCACAAAAAAATTACGCCCCATACATAGCTGCCCATTTTGTACACATGTCTGCTGGATATGTAAACTGGCAATTACAATTGGCTGTACAACAAATATTATTGTTGTCCTCACACCTCTCTTAGGGGTGGAAGGTTTCAAATTTCACACCAAATTACAAACATATGCACAGATGTTGCTGACGAAGAAATGGGCAGCTATGGACATTTCCTACATCCCCCCTGCAAAACCCAAGCTTGTTTTCCTACTATCCTACCCTCTTTGTGCCCCCTTTTTCACCACTTTCCTATCTCCCCATTTTCTTTTCTTTAAAAGAAAATAGCGTGGGTGTGCGCGAGAGTAAGCACTTTTAAGCAGTAGTAAGAGGGAGTGCGCTTCTGTGCGCTTAGCTAAGCATGTGTGCGTGAAGCTAAGCAGCAGTGTGCATGCGTGACCTCCACGCAAACCAGCGCTAACCCACTTACAACTGCTTAAAAGTGCCTTAGTCACTCTGAATGACAAGGCCTGTAGTTTTCTCAGCAGCAAAATGAAATACCTCCGGCAGTCTCGAACCCAGGACCTTGGAAACACTAGTCTGCATGACTTACCACTACGCCATGACAGCTATACAAGAACATTGTGCTGAAAGAAATATATCATACAATAGTAGGAATTAATGTAAAGGGAATATAGCAAGTCTAGTACACAAAGCATGTCATGTATATTTACTGTCAAATCTAGTGGAGTTGTAAAATTGTACTGTGTGCTGAGAAACAGTTATGCTAGTTGGTAGCTACTAGGTAATAATGTCACAGTAGCATTTGGCAAGCCACACACATACTCAGAGCAGGATAAACACTGCCATAGTTGAATAGTTAAGAGATCAGACATAGCAACTGTGACTGAGTTACAGGGATGTCCCTGATGTGAAAACAAATGTCAACTGTGCCCCACTGACACCCTATCAAATGTACTAACAGTAGGCAGAAAGGTGTAACTACACATGCAATGGTAACTACATCTGACTGAAGGTATGCACCACCTGCACGGCACAAATGGTGTACTAATACATATGCTTGAAATAACCCACAGTCACAACTGCAGAATATCAGAATATGTCATTGGAGTAACCCACTGCTATGTACCATTCCATGAGGCTGATAAAAGATGCACCAGAGAGTATCTGAGGCCTGCTCAGCAGCATGATCAAATACCCCTGTAAGTGTTAAGGCCCACACCATGGCCAGACCACACTGCATGCAGTAACACCCTACCACAACAAACGCATAGGGAATTGCTGCCCAAACAGATTTAGCAAGCATTACAAGCTGTGAATGTAAATGGAAAATAGGAAAGCCATAGCAACACATTATAGGAAAGACACCTAGCAGGCATACAAGGAGTGAATGTAAAGGCCAAATATTGAAGCCATAGCAACAGATTGCAAGAGCCACTGCTATATACCAGTTACACCACAATCCACACAGGAAAGCACACACACCCATATACACAGTATTACTAGTCGTAGGTGTCAGTTTACATACACACGGAAAAGAGGACACTGGAGGAAGGAATACTCAGCTTACAGAACAACATGCATTGCAGTGTCCACAACACAGTCTGAAATATGAGAAACATACCAACCCTTACACTCACAGAACAGTGTCCACAGCAAACCAGCATGGTCCCCACCCTGATAATCTGAAAGGGCTACACCTACCTAACAGACCTTTTTATAGCACAGTCCTGTAATCACAGTGAGAACTGCAATCACTACACAACAGGCTGCATGCAATTAGTAAATGCTGGCTAACAATTGGTGCAGAGGCCATCACATGGACATGTGCAGATAGCTACAAAAGCATCCTGTACTCCCAGTCCACACATGCAATACTTTCATTGCACCCGCTGGAGGTAGAGAGAAAGGGAGAGAGAGAAAAAAAAAAAAAAAGAAAGAAAGAAAGAGAAAGAAAAAAAAACAAAAAACCTGTAACAACAAAACAAAGAGGCTGACAGCAGGCCAAGTAACTTCAAGCCTACGCAAACAGCTGCAACAAACACAGGTAATATAAAGTACTACTATAATACTCTACAAACTGTGAACCCTCCAGATGTGTTATTGGTCTTTATCTATGTATATGAAGATGGGTATAGGGCCAAGGAAATACTGCAACTGTCACTGAAGGCTCCACATATATATGTATGTGACGGTAGCTATGTGCACATAGCAATGTAGGTTGTAGTGCAATGTTCAAGTAGGTTGTACAGCAATGGATGTTCAGCAGTACGTTACTGTGTGTATACATATGTGGAACTAAAAAGGAGTATATATATATATATATATATATATATATATATATATATATATATATATATATATATAACATGTGTATATGTATGTATATTGAGATATGTATGTATATATATATATATATATATATATATATATAATATGCATATATGTATACATAGATAGAGAGGGATGTAGAAATACATAGACGTATATAGTTTCACAGTGTCATAGTTTAGTACTAGGCTATCTGCAGACAGTGTATAGAATAGATTTAGAAACTTGCACCTCGGTATAGTGGTGACTCAGTGAAGACCCCCCTGCATAATAGCATTAGTTTACTGTGCCTCTGTCTAGTAGTGACACAGAGATGAGCCCTGCTGTAAACCTATGATCTCCCATCCACTCGTCAAGAATGCACATGAAGAGTGTCAGTGAGGGTCTCTGCCTAACATGAACTGGGATCCTGTTCCACAGTATGGGAAGCCTCTTAGTGATGGGTCTGTCTCTACAGTATGTCCTATTCATATGTGTGCTGAGGTTTAAATCCATAGCTGTTGTGTTTCTGATGGATTTGGATTGTATGAGGTGGAACAAGTCCATCAATACCTGATTGGACATGGCCTACTACATCAGGCACAGATCATCCCTACGTAGGCAGTATGCTATGAAATAGAGCATGAGTTATGTTAGTCTGGCAGCATATGACAGTTGTTGCAGACCCTTGATCTTCCTGGTGATGTACTTATGATGGTCCCCCTAGCTGTTGCAAGTGCCAGGTGAGGTACATACCAAATGGGGCATAGTACTCAGTCATGGGCCTGATAAGGGAAGAGTATAGGGGTACAATGACCCCTTTTGATCTGGATGTGAATCCCTTCATGATAAGGTGGCCAAGGTAGGAAGTCTATCCAACCACTTTGGCAATGTGGGTGTCAAATGAGAGGTCAGCATTGATCAGTGTCACCAGGTCTCCGATTACTTTGTCTGTACTCAGTGGCTTACTGTCTATGTGATAATATGTGGGTACCTTGTCTGTCCAAAAGGGTATGAGTATACATTACGTGGCATGCAGTTTAAGGCCATGACTCCGGCACCAGTTGTTGGTGTCCGTGAGGCCTGTCAGTAGGATGTATGTTTCAGCTGGTGTATCGACTATGGCGCCTAGTATGCAGTCATCTTTGAACATTGTCAGCCACTACCCTCCCATGTCTGCTTCCACATCTGAGAATTATATATCGAACATGAGCGGTCCCAGGACAGAGCCCTGTGGGACACCACTTGTGACTGGCTCTGAGTCTGACATGGCACCAGTGAGTTTGACTGTAGGGTTTCTATCCATTAGCCGGTTTGCAACCCATCTTGTGACATATAGATTTACATTTCAGCTGTTGATCATGTCTATGATGCCAGAGTGTGGTATTGTGTCGAAAGCCATAGGCAAGTCCAGGTAGGCTGTATGGACCGCTGTGCCCTCGTCAATGGCTCTAGTGACTGATTTGAAAAGGTCAACCAGGTTCATAAGGCAGGATCTGCCCTCTACAATGCCAAACCGGGTGAGATCAAGTGTCTAAGTCCCCAATGTCTCTGTGTATGAGTACCATAATGATCTTTTCCATAGCGTTGCAGACCAGGCTGGTTAAGCTTATGGGGCGGTAGTTACCAGGGTCTGTAGAGGTGCCTCCTTTTTGGAGTGGGACTACTGTTGCTGTATGCCAGTGTCCAGGTACATATGCTGTAGTAAGGCTACAGCTGAATAGCATTTAATGTGCATGTGTAGCTCCTCTTGCAGTTCACCTAGCATGCAACCTGCAATACCGTTGGGTCCCATTGATGCTGTGTTTACAGCTTTGCTGAGGGTGGTTCCCAGCTGGACATCTGAGATGACAGGGAGGTTACAGTCAGCTGGGATAAGTAATTCCTCATGTGTGAGTGAGGGAGGTGAGAAATCTGCACTGAACTTGTCTGCCAGAATGTTGGCATTATCTGTGTGTTCAGTGTAGCGTCTGTCACTGTGAACTAACTGTGAACACAACTGTGGGTTCCCACCCAGGTGTGTAACATAGCAGAAGAAGGCCTTGTGGTTATCTGCAGTGTCCATAGCGATGTCCCTCTCATTGTTGGCCTTGCATGTTTGTAAGACAAAAACGTATCTTTCTACTACTGCTGATCAGAGATGCTGTAGCTCTATGGAATTATGCTCTGCCGTGCAGTAGCTAGCTTGTGTTGTTATACAATTTGCTCAATGCTGGGATCCACCAGACAGGATGCCTGCCCTTGGTGGAGAGGGTCATGGTTCATTTGTGATTGCATGATCCATGCATTCTTGGAGATGTCCGTAGAAAGCATATGTGAAGGTGTCTGCATTGTGGGAAGTGGTTTACACTGGCCCAGTGGGCATTAAGGATACCAACTCAGTTATAAGAAGTGTAAAGTCGGCATGTGAGAGGTTTCCCACTGTAGTCTTTTGTGTTGTGGGGGAGGTGGGATATGTATATCCAGGGGGATTAGTCTGTGGTCAGATGTGACTAGTGAGGGATATACTTCTGGTGTGTAGCACATTGTCCCCATGTTTGTGATGATCATGTCTAGTATATTATCCCCTGTTGTGGGAGAGGTGACTAGCTGTTCCATTGCATTTGACTTAGTGAATTCCGGGAACCTTTGGGCTAGGGTGTTTGGGGTATAATAATGCACCCAGTGTATGTTAGGGTAGTTGAAGTATCCCAATATGATGGTGTGTGGTGGGACATTCATATCCTCCAATGTCTTCAGGAAGGCTGACTGTGGTTCCTGAGATTGGGTGGGTGGTCTGTAACATGCTACCAGTTGTATAGCAGGTTTGCCTACGGTTATCTGCACCTGGATGGTCTGTGATGCTTCATGTGCTGCCACTAACCTGGAGGTGTGTGTGTGTCCTTCATGAATATGGACACACTCCCTCCTTTTTAGTTTTGTCCCGAGTCCTGGGGCCAAAAAGCATGATACGGGGTACAGCCTGGTACCGCTGGTGTGCTCTCAGGAGCCTTGAACCAGGTTCTCACGTAATACACAGACATCGAGATTGGTAGAATATGTACATACAGATATATGTAATACACACATACATATATAGATATCTGTAGAGACATACACATATACAGATAGATCTGACTGACAACAGATATGCCTGTATATGACTATCTCTCTCTCTCTGTCCCACCCCCTCACACTCTCACTCTCACTGTGTCTCTCTCTCACTCTCTCCCCCTCTCTCCCCACATCTATATGTAAATATCTACATCTATATATACATATTTTATATGCATATATACAAACATATGTATATGTATATACAGATATAAATATATCAATATATATATACATATATATATATATATATATATATATATATATATATATATATATATAGATATATATATAGATATATATAGACTGTGTGAGGCACATGTGTGCAGATGTCTTGCAACAGGTGCCTTGTGTGAAAGGCATGGAGTGAACACCAGTGTGGATACTGGAGTACCATACCCCATTCAAGAACACTGACACCAATAACCACCACATATGTACATGCCTGCCCACCACTGCATGTGTCAGGGGGGAACAGGGGCAACAAGTGTACAATAGGCTCCACATTGATATACACAGTGGCACACTAGTCCTGTAATACCTGTACATGGAATGTGTCAGCGGACATGGTGTGTCAGCTATGGACATGTAGGTCATTGTACCCCTCCACACCCCACAATGTCCTACACGGTATGTACCTCCCATGACAGCTACAGATATGGAGAAGGACACAGACATATGCAAGTAACTGTGTCAATGCACTCAAACACCACAGAGCGCACACAAACTACCTACATAGAGGTTACCACTGCTGGATATACATAGTTCGGTCACACCCATGACAGTTGTCTAACAAACATAGTAACACCTCCAACATCCACAATACAAATTACCTATGTCTGTCGTCCTTGTCACTGCAGTATAGAGCACATGGTGGAGGTACAGGACCCTACCCACAGATATGACATACAGTGTAGTAGACCACACAGAATTAAGAAGCAAAGCTCCCCATGAGTAGATGTCAGACATACCCCTGCTGAATGTTATGCAGATAGGTAATATGCCATATGAGTCACCCTGTGTAACTGTTTGTAAGGAGCAGGTACGATCATAACACATGTGTCACAAGGGACAGGGTAGCATAACAGTATGCTGCTGTAGGCCCAGGGCCAAAAGCACACTACCTACCTAAGACACAATGCACACCCATGATCGCATTGCAAACGGAATATGTGGGGTGGAATGAGTGTGCTAGTGACTGGGTGCATGTTGTGTACTGGTGTGATTGCTCACCATGACTGTCTGTCTGTCATGGTAGTGTGTGTAAGTGGTGTGTGGCCAGAGACAGGTGTGTGAGGTATTGCGATCAACACATACTACATTGCCATATGTTGTGCTGTGTTACCCTGTATGTCACTGTGGTGTAGGTAGGGTTATGGCAAGTAAGAGTAGTGTGCATTACCAGTGAAATATGTAACGTGCATTGTGTGCAGTGCATGGGCTGATAATGTTCCCCATACAGTACCTTGATACAAACCCTCAGTGTGAGGTTGTGTATTGTACCTGAAACAGTGTGTTGACTGCTGCAGTATACTAGTCTGTCGTATAGAGTGTGCCAGGTACTGTTGCACAGATGTCGGATGAGCACTGATATCTGGTCATTTACATGTGTATCCCCCAATAGGTTCATAGGTTCATAGATTCATAGGTTCATACTAGGCTATCTGCCCAAGGGCATTTATAAGCCTAGCCCATAGTTATGTGGCTTTCGCCACCCCTTTAGTTTGAATAAAAACTATGCCTATCATTTTTCTGTGCCTCTGTCAAGCAGTGACACTGAAGTAATCCCTGGGGTATATCTGCGATCTCCCATCCATTGGTCAAGATTCCTCTTGAACAAGGCCAGCGAGGTGCTCTGCCTCACATGTACCGGGATTTTGTTCCACAGCATAGGGAGTCTCTGGGTGATGAATCTGTCCCTCCAGCACGTTCTATTTATAACCGTGTCAAGGTTTAAGTCTCCCGCCCTTGTGGTTCTGAGGGATCTAGATTTTTGAGGTGAAGCATATTCATCAAATCTGGGTTTGACATGGCCTTATATGTCAGGCACAGGTCACCTCTGAGCAAGCGGTATGAGACTGAATAAAGCTGGAGTTCTTTCAGTCGGGCAGCATAAGACATATTTTTGAGACCCTTTATCCTTTTGGTGAGGAACTTCTGGGGCCTTTCAAGCTGCATCAGGTGTCTGGTCAGATACATTCGAACGGGCATTGTACTCAATCATAGGTCTAATGAGTGATGAGTACAGGGGACGATGACCTCCCTTGATCTAGATGTGAATCCCTTCATGATCAGGTGGGCGATATAGAAGGTTTTCCTAACTACTTTAGCAACATGAGTGTCAAACGAAGACTACTGTCAACTTGGGTCCCCAGATCCCTGATGACTTTTCTGTGCTCAGTGGATTGTCACCTATATGGTAGCTAGGGGTAACCTTGTTTTTCCTGAAGGGTATGACTATGCATTTTTGGCTTAACTTCAGGCCATGGCTCTGGCACCAGTTATCCGTTTCTGTGAGGCCCTTCTGGAGGATATCTGTGTCAGATGTGTTTTCGACTATGGCCCAGTTTGCAGTCATCTGCAAACTTTGTCAGCCATAACCCTCCTGTGTTTGCTTGTACTTCAGAAAAGTAGATGCCGAACAAGAGTGGACCCAGGACTGAGCCCTGTGGGACACCACTTGTGACAGGCTTTGAGTCTGACATGGCTCCAGCAACTCTGACCCTGTGGGTTCTGTCGCTTAGCCAGTTTGCAACCCATCTTGTGATGTATGGGTTTACATTCAAGCTGATGAGTTTTTCGATGATACCTGAGTGGGGTATTGTGTGAAGGCCTTTGCCAGGTCGAGGTAGGCTGTATGGACTGCCTTTCCTCATCAATGGCCTTGGTGACTGTCTCAAAAGAGTCAACCAAGTTTAAGAGGCAGGATCTGCCTTTGACAAAGCCAAACTGGGTTGGATCCAAAGTCTGCAAGTTCCCTATGTCTTTATTTATGAGTTCCATTATGATCCTCTCCATGGCTTTGCAGATAAGGCTTGTCAAGCTAATGGGCGGTAATTTCCAGGGTCTGTGGAGGCACCGCCTTATGAAGTGGGACCACAGTCGCCGTGCGCCACTCCTTGGGTATGTATCCTGAGGTGAGGCTAAGATTAAACAGCTGTCCTAACTGTGGGTTTAATTCCTCATTGAGTTCATGAAGCACACAGCCGGGGACACCATCCGTCCCATGGATGCTGTGTTTTTGCCTTAGTGAGGGCAGTTCTGACGGGGGCGTTGGAGGTGTTTGGGGGCTACAATCCTCTGGAATAGATATCTCTCCTTTGGGGAGGGGAGAAGTTTGCACTGAACCTGTCAGCCAGTATGTTAGCAATGTGTGTAGGTTCAGTAATTTTCACATCATTTTGAACTAATTCTGAGCATATCTGGGAGTTTCCTCCTAGGTTTCTAACATAGCTAAAGAAGGCCTTATGATTGTCTTTAGAGTCCTTGGCGATTTTTCTCTCAAAATTTGCCTTGGATGATTTTATGAGAGCTCTTAGTTTTTACTTATAATGATCAAAGGTGTCTTACCTTTCAAGGATTTTGCTCTATCTTGTAGTAGCTTCCTCCTTTTGTTGTAGAGCTTGTTTATGGCTGGGGTCCACCAGACTGACGCTTGCCTTTGGTACAGAGAGTCTTAGTTTTGTTTGGGATTGCCTGATCCATGCAGTCCTGTAGGTGCTGGTAGAAGGCATTTGTAAGTGATTCAGCGGTTTGAGTAATGTTTACCACTGGCTCAGGGGCCTTAAAGGAGACCACACTAGTTTTAGAAGTGTGAAATCGGCTTTGAGAAGTTTTTCACTGTGGTCTTTTTGTTTCAGGTGGGGGGATGAGGACCTCCAGCGAGATTAGTTTATGATCTGATCTCACCAGTGAGGGGTATACTTCGGTGTTGAACATTTTGATCCCATGTTCGTGATGATGAGATCAAGTATGTTTTCACCTCTTGTGGGGATGGTGACTAGTTGTTCCATGGCATTTGAGTTTATGAACTCCAGGAATCTTTGAGTTAGAGTGTTCGGGCTTGAGTAGTGTTCCCAGTCTATATTAGGGTAGTTGAAGTCACCTAGTATGATGGTGTTTGGAGATACATTTATCCTCCAATGTTTTCAGGAAGGCCATGTGAGGTTCCTGAGTTTGAGAGGGTGGCCTGTAACATGCTACAAATTGCAGAGCAGTCTTGCCTATGGTTAATTGCACCTGGATGGTCTCCGATGCATCGTGCGTTGCCACCAACCTTGAGGTGTGGGTGTCCTTTATGAATATGGACACCCCCTCCTTTCTTGGTGTTGTCCGATTTTGGGGCGGGCGAACGTATGATATGAGGTGAAACCTGTTAGTGCTGGGGTGCTCTCAGGAGCCTTGAACCAGGTTTCTGTCACAGCACAGACATCAATGTTCTCCATATTGAGAAGGGCCTCAAGTGCATCTTGAGATTGAGACTTCTGGCATTGAGCAGCATTACCCTTAGTTTTTTCCTTTTGGTGTTCTAGGGTGGTAGGTTTAGAATTTGAGCCTTGCCTAAAAGGCACTATGGGGTGGCAAGAGCCTTTGCCAATATCCGAAGCCCAGGGTGACAGGTGCAAGCCGTCCCTTGCGAAGCAGCAGCGTGGCTTGTCCAGCATGTCATCCCAGGCAGACAGACATTGATCCTTTGAATGACACCAGAATTTAAGCCAATTATTAAAGCCGATCATCTTATCACTGTATTGTGGCATCATTCTAGGTGAAGGTAGGATACTGCTCAAGGTCAGGGTCATACCTGCCTGGGCTACATAATCAGAGAGCTCCTCGACGTCCCTTTTCATGTAGTCCAAGGAGGTACGTCTCAGGTCATTGACACCAGCGTGGACAATGAGAGACCTGAGTGCTTGCATTATGTGGCGGATTCTAGCGCCCGACAGGCAGCTTACTGTGACCTTCTCCTTACTCAGTCTGGTGAGCGGGACGTCAGTGTGTCTGACTATGGAATCACCAATGACAAGTGTGTCTGGCATTTTGTTTGGCCTTAAGGGCTGTGACTGTTTGACACTCTGATTGTGTGGTCTATGTGTTGCATGTGTTGGGTCGTGAGGTGGTAGTTGTTTGGGTGTCTGCTTTGGTGGCCTCTGCTGTTTTGGTAAATTTTTGACCAGAGCCTCCAGTATGTCTTTGTGTGAGTATGTGTATGATTTGAAGTTGTGATGGTACCATGTGTGACTGGGTATGTATTGTGTGTGGTTGCCTTCTCCTCCTGTCTGGTCTTGCCAGTCCTATGTTGAGAGAGCTCAGCCTCCAGTTTGGCCGTATAGTTGCATCTCTATGTATTTGTGTTTTGTGGGAGAAGGAGAGGATTGTTCAGTGTACATGAGGCAATTGTAACATTGCCTCAATATTCAGGTTCACCAGTTGAGCTGGAGAGGACACTAGCAACTGATCCTCGACATACTAGAAGTAGTAGATAAAGAACTTTCAAAGGACTCGGGGAAGTGGGTTTTGGGCTGGTGGGGTACTATCTATAATAAGAGTGCTTTATCAAGGTGCAAGTACTGTAGGAGTAAGTGCTAGGCTTTACAGATAGAGAATAGTCTACTTGGGAATCAAGTAGAGATGAGCTTTTCAGTTATAGGATATGCTGGTTAGATCAGCAGTACAGTTTAGCGTGTTTTATAGCAGGGGGCTGAAGGGAGCTAGGAATTGGCCCAAAACGACCAATGGACTACTAGTTTCTGGCTGAAACTTCACCAAATCGGACAAAAGGGCTCAGTGCTTCCCACTCCCACTGGTAAGCAAAGAAACTTCCCTCCTTCCTAATAAGGCAATGGATCAGTAACAGGAACTAAAAACAAAGCCCAGGGATCAGCAACTCTGAAACTGGACTACTCTAGTTCAGTAAATAGAGAGACAATAGAGAGACAGATGCTATATATGGTGCTTAAGTTATATCACTGCAGTCGAGTATTATGTGTATTATGTGTGCCATAGTTTGTTGACATATATTGCTGACATATTTTCCTTCTCCTTTTCAGGGCTATGGTTCACCAGCGGAACCATGTCTACTCCACTGCAGAGGAGGAGGAGATACACCAGAGCCTGGTGCGGGATTTCGTTGTACTCTTTTCCCGCACCAGCCAGAACCAGCAGGAGAGGGCTGCACTGTGGCAAGACCTGGTCCGTCGGGTAAATGACATAGGCACACATAACCGGACATATGAGCAGGTACGCCATCACTGCAGTGATTTAATTAGAAATGTCCTTCAGCGTGCGTCGGATATCCACAGGCAGCAGCTTGCCACAGGTGGTGGGGTGGCTAGACATCCCCCCCTCACCAGACTGGAGGGACTATTCCTAAGTATTGAGGCTCCAGCACAACAGAAACAGCAGCAGCATACATGTGTAATGATGGAGGCTGGAGCCACACAGCAGCAGGACATGGAGTGTGCAGGTAACATGCCATGTGTATAGTTGACAATTCTGTACACTGTTAGGTTATGCATGTGTGAGGTGTGTCCTCATTTTGTAGCTGTAATCTTGGTAATTATTGTGCAATAGTGATATCCTCAATATCTGCAGTACACCTGTAGAAGGTAACTGTTGCACTACTGAACTGTATCATGCCCACAGTATAAATGGCACAGTTGTGCCCACTGATGATAAATGTCTCTTTTATGCAGGTCCCTCTGGTGTAACAGCAAGGCAGCCTATCCATGCTGGTGAGTGTGTAATACCATTACCTTCTATACTCTGTATACTAATAGTAATAATAGGCTGAAGCAGTAGTGCTATGTGTTTGATTGCATGTGTGTTTGTATCTGTGGGTTATCTCATATACTGAGGTGTGTGCATGTGTGCATGTGTGCATGTGCCCATGTGTGCATGTGTGCATGTGTGCATGTGCCCATGTGTGCATGTGTGCATGTGCCCATGTGTGCATTTGTGCTTGTGTGCATGTGTGCATGTGCCCATGTGTGCATGTGTGCATGTGCCCATGTGTGCATGTGTACATGTGTGCATCAGTAGTGACATTGTGTACACATTGTAAACTGTGTTTCCTGTCTTACTCCCACAGGTTCTGGTGCTGCTCTGGTGTCATGCAGCAGGGAACCTGAATCAGCTACTGTGGATAGTGATAATGATGATACCTGTGTAATGGCACCGGTAGGTGTGCCAGGGTCCGTCATTGGTCAGCTAATTGACACTATACAGCTGTCGACCCCATCAATATGCACAGTCATCCTGCCAATACATTCTTTGTCACCAATGTCCCAAGGTGATGGACAGGATACAGTGGGCATTAACCAGGGTAATATGGTACCGGTGGCACATGCATCCCCACATAGCAGCCATGGCCAGGGTCCTGACACGGTACCACACAGGTAGACATCCATGGGTTCTCATGGGAGCATCCGTGGGTGTACCGCCCCTGTCAGACGTGCCCACAGAGGTCTTTCAACCTCAGCTATGTTTCGGGCTGTAATGCAGGCACAGTCACGTATGGAACGGTACACCAGACAGGGTCTGAGGGAGCTGAGATCATGTTACACAGCCATGAGTGACAGTATGCGTGATGTTGCGGCTGCCATCCGCAACTTCATCGAGGTCATTGACAGACATTGGGGGGACACATTAGATCTGTTCCATATCTACATGTCCATGAGCCAGGGCAATGGTGGACGGTTGAGTCATCGACGTGGCCGTATGCCAGCAACAGCAGCAACTGGCAGCCATCGCGGACAACAACAGGCCCACGGCCGCTCACATAGTGCCAACAGCAGCCCCAGAAATGCTGGGTCTGTGCTGTCATCAGACCGCCCCAGGAGACCACATGCACATGGCACTGGACAGTCCCAACAGGGACCTGTCTCCAGTCACCAACCACCTGCTTCTGATGACAGTACCCAGTCTGGCTTAGTACCTGATATGGTCCATAGCACCCCTGCCAGGCACAGGTACCATGTCCGTGGCCACAGACAGTGATCTGTATGACCTGGCAGGTACAGTCTGTGGCTGTCCACAAACAACTGTATATGGCAGCCATGAGGTGGGACTGTGTGCATTCATACACACATGCAAAGTGATAGCACCTAGGGCTACCGCATACATGCACACACTGCATCAACATTGCCCCATCTTATACTGCTGTCCCTCACCAACACACACACACAGACATGTCAATTGGTTGTATCAGTGGCAGACTCAGGCATACCAGGTACACACCCTGTGCATGTGATGAAACTGTGCCACCTCCTGCAATCTGTAAAATCGTTGCAGGAACAGGTTAACATGGTGCTGATGCACAGGGTGAGTACATAGACATATTGTAATAGTATGATGTTGACAACAGTACAGTGTAATGATAGCATTGTGGGTATATACCAGCATGCCTGATGCAGTTACAGTATGAATGTCAATGTAGTGTTTTGTACACCCATAGTAATTACCACAGTGTTCTGTCTGCACATCTTTGCATACTGGTGGTGAGGCTGTGAAGGGATGGCCACCTACATAGGTAGCACAGGGGATACAACAATGTACATATTGATACTCAATGATGGCCATGTCAACTGCGAGTTGCATGCTGTCCACACATGTCTCTGCAATGCAAATATTTCAGGATGTTGATATCTGTGCAGTACTACACAACAGGTTCAAGGCTCACAAGATCACACTAGCACTACAAGGTCACACGTCATACAATGCATGACAGCACCAAAACACAGAACTAACTATGACAGGAGGGAGAGTGTCCATACATGTCAAGGATACTGTGGTGCCAGGACAGGTAACATAGATCAAACTAAGTCTAGAACTGCTGAGTGAGGGCTCAGTGTCTGTTATTTGACATGTGTATTATTACAGGTATGAGCACTTGGGTATCAGGCCAGTTATTCAACATTACGAAGGTACGTGGTGTATACACTTGTGTGGGGTGTGGCTGGACCCAGCCCGTCTGACCTGTGAATGTCTGGGTACTGGCTTATAGTGCCTGCATATATGCACTGTTACCTACTGGAAGTCGTACACCTTGTTTGTTGTAGCATAGTCTACATACAGGCCTGATGACTGTAGCTTTGTTTGTATGCATGTTTGCCTGTTATGTTCCTGAAACACTGATTCCACCTGCAGTGCAGATATACAGTGCCTCTGTGGATCCCTAGTGACATCTGTATTGCTTACTGTACTGATGTCCATGTGTCACTTGACAGAATGTCACTGTTTGCCCTGTTTGCATGTAGCTTGCCTGTAACACATTGCATATGACTTACCTCACATTTGCTCAAGACAGCATTCATATATGCCAGCACTAACAAATCAGGAGCACTACACCCTCACATAGTCACCTTGAATACCTTGTTCCCCATTGGCCCTATGTGTCGTTACTTAGTATGGGAGTCACAGTGCTATGGTAGCATGTGCAATGGTCACCTGTCGATGTACTCTCAGGTCCAGTTGGTGAATCTGTGAGTCATGTGGCAATGTTACAGCGGCCTCATGTACACAGACAACCCTCTCCCCTTCCCATACATGTACAACACATGTGAGAGATGCAACCACATAGCCAAACTGGGGGCTAAGCTCTGTTAACACAGCACTGACATTCCCTATCAGGTGGAGTGGGATACTACAGTGAATACAGTACCAGTCTCCCATAGACCTGCCACAACCGCAATCCAAACACAGACACACACAGGTACATTATTGGGCTCTCAGAATAGCATCCTGCCTGAGCAGCCGACACCTGCAAAGCAGACACACAAGCAAACGTTAAGCCAGAGCAGAGCACATGCAACACATAGCTCACAAAGCCTGTGTGCCAAACAGTCACAGGCCATATGGCTTGACAACACACCTGCTACAGTTGTATGAGGTAACTCTATCGTCACGTACACTGAGGTCCTGCTCCCAGGCTGAACAAGGTGATGGTCTCGCTGAGCTGCCCATTGGGCACTATGATCCACCACATACCACAAGCATACCAGTCACTCCAAGGCATGTAGAAGTAGGACTCAGTCACTGTCTGTGCCAGTGTGTATGACCTCTGACGCACCTCCATGGACTACATGTTAGGGGACAAAGAGGGGCTCTCTGAGCTTGTGGCACAGGTTGGTATGACCCTGGCCTTGAGTAGCATCTCACCCTCACCAAGAATGCTGCCGCAGTATGTAGACAGGATCATCAGTTTCTGCAATTAACGTATCTTTCAGTGACATTCAAAGGGGATCCAATGCCTGTCAGTGTGGGATTACATGCTGGACAAGCCACATTGCTTTGCTTGGGACAGCTTGCACCTGTCACCCATGGGCCATTGTATATTGGCAGAGGCTGTTGCTACACACATAGTGCCTTTGTATGCAAGGCTGACATTACATAGCCACCTACACAGGTATCACACAGGATAGGACACTAATAGCAATGCTACTCAACAGCAGCAGTGTAAACCTCAAGATGCATGCAGTGGAAACTGTCCTTAGCATGGGGTACAGCAATATCCATGCAGTAACAGACTCCTGGTACAAGGCTCCCAGGTGCACACCATCAGTGCCAGTTCATTCCTGATACCATGCTTGTCATCCCCTACACATGCATCAAACCAGAACAGGGGGGATGTATCCAAAGGCACCTGAGATACACACACCCCCAGGTTGGTGGCACTGCACAAAGCATCAGAGCCTCTCCATGTGCAACACACAGTGGGTTAGACTGCCTTCAGGTTCATAGCCTGGCACACACCACACTCCCATACCCAGGAAAACCACTTGGCCTTCCTGACAACACTGGCAATATGATGGTCTCTACACACACCATTATATGGTTGTACTGCGAATACCCAAACATACAGTGTGAGCATTATTCTAGCTGCGAGACCCTATCTGAAGGGTTCTTATCATTCATTCCCTGCATTGCTATGGAACAACTTGTTACCACTCCCACAAGTGGTGACAACATGCTGCACCTGTTCATCACCAACATGTGGACTATATGCTCCAGACCAATCATGTATCCCTCGCTGGTGGGATGACACCATCTACAACCCACACTCTATAGTCACATACCACAAGCAGCCCCTGCAGCGAACACCACAGTCATACAATTGTCTGATGCATATTCCATGTATTCACATGAGGCAGGCTTCGGACATGGGAACTCTTGCAGTTCACAGGTACATATGTGTAGGTGGCACACACATACATCATGTGTGCATTGACATTACTGATATAATGTATGTTGTGCAATATTGGGAACAACACCCCACACACATGGACAAACTGTGTGACAAAAATACACATGGCATATGTAGGATACAACCCCCTACCTACCTATGTTAGATCACTTGTGAGAGTCGCAGTAGCAGAGTGTGCTATTTGCATTACTGGGAGGATTGCTTTCTCTTGCTGTACTTATAGGGTGCTGACATCATCAGTGTTTAGACAGTGGGATATGCAGCATGTGTTGTGTAGTGATAGTTTCCAAAAGTGACATTTGTCATACACATGGAATTGCACACACTACTCCCCCACACACACACACTGGACGATTCAAACCCCTACCTAACTATGTTATGACACTTGTGAGAGACGCATTAGCAAAGCGCGCTATTTGCATTACGTGGGGGATTGCTTTCTCCTGCTGTACTTATTGGGTGCTGACATCATCAGCGTTTAGACAGTGGAATATGCAGCATGTGTTGTGTAGTAATAGTTGCCAAAAGGGACATTTTTCATACACATGGAATTGCACACACTACTCCCCCACACACATACTGGGCACTTAAAGGATTCAAACCCCTATCTAATTATGTTATGATACTTGTGAGAGATGCATTAGCAGAATGCGCTATTTGCATTACTGGTGGGATTGTTTTCTCCTGCTGTACTTATAGGGTGCTGACATCATCAGCGTTTAGACAGTGGAATATGCAGCATGTGTTGTGTAGTAATAGTTGCCAAAAGGGACATTTCTCATACACATGGAATTGCAAACACTACTCCCCCATACACATACTGAGCACTTGCAGGATTCAAACCTCTATCTAACTATGTTATGATACTTGTGAGAAATGCATTAGCAGAGCGCGCTACGTGTATTACTGGGGGGATTGCTTTCTCCTGCAGTACTTATAGGGTGCTGACATCATCAGCGTTTAGACAGTGGAATATGCAGCATGTGTTGTGTAGTAATAGTTGCCAAAAGGGACATTTTTCATACACATGGAATTGCACACACTACTCCCCCACACACAGTGGGTACTTGCAGGATTCAAACCCCTACCTAACTATGGTATGACATTTGTGAGAGCCGCATTAGCAGAGCATGCTATTTGCATCACTGGGGGGGGGGGGGGTGGTTTTCTCCTGCTATACTTATAGGGTGCTGACATCATCAGCATTTAGACAGTGGAATATGTAGCATGTGTTGTGTAGTAATAGTTGCTAAAAGGGACATTTCTCATACACATGGAATTGCACACACGACTCCCTCACACACATTCACACACACACAGAGCACTTGCAGGATTCAAACCCCTACCTAACTATGTTATGACATTTGTTAGAGACACAGTAGCAGAGCGTGCTATTCACATTACTGGGTATAATATTTGCTCCTGACATATGTATAGTCTGCTGACATCATTATGGATGATGAGGTATGTACATCTGTGACTATCCATCAGTACACGGGAGAGCATATCTATGCATTAACTTTGCACAGGCACACTGGCCTACTGTACTGTGGAGTCAGATGCCAAATACACTGTGGATAGCCTTCTGTATTCCCTAGGGACAACAGTCAAGTATTGCACTCTACGGCCATATGTTTACCTGTCAGATGCAAGTATCTGTTGCTCATATACTGTTTGTGGGTCTTTATTGCCATAGCCTTCCCTATCTCTATAAACAACACGTGTACTGTGGGAGATGTTTGCATATGAGTGGGATCCAGTACTTTACTTATGTCTCTGTTGTAACTTCACTGTGTGCACTGGGCAGATGTCTGTATTGTTGGAGGTTCCTGTGTTAACACATAGAAATGCCAGATATGTGTGTGCAACTGCTGAACTGTGACATGGCCTAAGTGTGTGAGCATGCCCAGTTCACAGTTTGTATGGCTTTTTGACTGCCACATCTCAGTTATCTAAGTGTGTGAGCATGCCCAGTGCGACCTTTCCTTATGTTGGGATCTGTGGACCACCACATTTGTGTTTGTGTGTGGACGCCATCTATATATCACATGTACAGTTGAGTGTTGGACATCAGGTTGTGTTCTTACTGCCCAAATGCTTTGTGTCTGAACCTAACAGGCATTATGCTGTGCCTGCAGGGTCGCCATGGGATAGTTTACATGCAGTTGTCATCATCCTTTCCTACTGACCAAACAGTTGTATTGTCGTATAGTGTACTGGTGCAGAACTTTCACTGTGGTGGACAGTATAATCGGTTTCAGTCCTATCACTGCTTGTAATATTTATAGTGAGCACACCAGACTGGTTGAGGGCCAGTTGTGCAGATATGACCATGTTGCATTTTGTTCAGATATGGACAGCATAGTACATGATTGTCCGACATTGTTAATGTAATCCACAACTTGTGTGGACAGTGACAAACAATGGTCATGTGCCCTAGTCCATTTGTAATGCTAGTCAGAGAGTGTTTGTCCTTCAACACGCATTTCCTGGTGTTTGCCATGACATATGTCACGGTTAGTGTGCTGTGCCTCTGTCTACCCGTGACATACAGGTGTTATCCAGGGTACACCTACCATCTCCCATCCAGTCATCATGATTCCTCTGGATGACAGTCACTGAGGGACTCCCTGGATATCCTGTAGTGGGAGTTTAGTCGTGGGTGGAGTGAGCTACTGGGTCATGGACCAATCGGTACAGCATGTCCTGTTTATGTCTGTGCTGGGGTTCAGGCCTTTCAGCTGCATAGGTCACCAGCATTCAGTGTTTACATGGTGCCAAATGTCCATTGATACCAGGTTGGTCATGGCTCTATACATCAGGCACAGTTCACCTCCAGCCAGGCAGTATGGCACTGTGTGGAGCTGCAGTTTCTTTACTCAGGTGACACATGGCATCTGTTACAGCTCTGCAATCCTCCTGATGGGGTATTTGTGTGGTCTTTCCAGTTGCTGCAGGTGTCTGCTACGGTACATCCCTGAAGGGCCACTGTACACAATTGTGAGGCTGCTGATGGATGACTGGAGAGGCACATTGACCTACCCTAACCAAGCTGTGCTTACCTTCATGATTAGGTGGGTATATGGTATGTTTCTGTAACCACTACAGACACATGGTTGTCACATGCAGGATATCTATCACCTTGTGTCCCCGGGTCTCTTATTGCTCCTGATGTACTTACTGCGTTAACACCTATGTGGTAATTTCTGGCCATGTACTGTGTTTCCACAGGGGTTGACTATACACTATTCTGCATTTAGCTTGTTGACATGGCTGTGGCACCACTTCTGTGTTTCTATGTGTGCCTTTTGTAGGTTGCTTGTGTCAGCTGGAGGGTCCGATATGGTGGCCAGTTTGTAGTCCTCTGCAAACCTGTTCAGACAGAGTCCGTCCATGTTGGCCTGTACCTATGTGACATATATAGCATACAATAGAGGTCCCAGGACCATGCCTTGTGGGATGCCAGTTGTACCTGGTTTGCAGTCTGCCATGGCTACAGCATGTCTGCCAGGTCAGTTCTGTCCTTTAGCTGGTTTGCAACCCATCTACTTGCATAGGGGTTTATAGTTAGGCTGGTGAGCTTATCTGTACTGCCAACTAGGGTATTGTATGGAAGGGTTTAGCAAGGTCCAGATAGGCTGTGTGATCAACATTCCCCATATCAATGGGCTTGGTGCACGTTTCACATGAGTCAGACATGTGTAAGGGGCAGGATCTGCCCTATGACAGCCACACTGGGTAGGGTCCAATGTCTGTAGGTACCCAATCTCGGTAGTCATGGGATCCATGATCATCCTCTCCATTACTTTGCCAATCTAGAAAGTCGGGGTTGAGGGGTGATAGTTTGCAGTATCCATTCAGGCACCCCCTTTGTGGTGTGGGACCACTGTTGCTGTACACTGCTCTTTGGGTGCATATCCTGTGGTAGGACTGATAGTGCGCAGTAATGCTATTTGCTGTTCCATTCTTCTTACAGTACTTATTGGAAACAACCCAGGACACCATCTGGTACCATTGATGCTGTGTGCTGTGCTTTGTGGATGCTGGCTGTTACCTCACCATCAGCAATGTCAGCGGGCCAGCACTCTCCTGGGATAGATATTTGGCAGTTATGTGCTGGTGGGGAGACTGGAAGGAATCTGTTCGGTAGGCTGTTGGCAATGTGTGTGGGTTTGGTTTATTGTTTGTGATATTAGAATGCTGTAGAGCATATCTGTGGATTATCACCATGGTTCCTACCATCAGGTAGGACAGCTGTGTGATAATCCTTTGTGTCCTGCACAATTTGTATCATCATAGGTTCATAGGTTCATACTAGGCTATCTGCCCTGGCCTTGTTTGAGCATGGACAGACTGTGTGTGGGTCTCAACACCCCTTGCAATGTGCATATTATGCCCATGTAGGGTTTACTTTCCTAGATGTGACACAGGGATGGCCCCCAGTGTACACCTACTATCTCCCATGCACGTCACCGGATTTCTCTTGTTGAGTTTGTGTGTGGAGCTCAGCCTATCATGGACTTGGATTCTGTTCCAGAGTGTCAGGAGCCTCTGGGTTATGGATCTGTCCCTCCAGCACATCCTATTAATCTATGTGTGGAGGTTCAGATATTTCACTGTGGTGTGTCTGCTGGATTTGGGGTTTCTGCAGTGGAGCATATCCATTCATTCTGGATTGGACACGGCCTTGTACATCAGGCATACATCACCTCTGACTGTGCAGTATGCTTCTGAATTGGGCTGTAGTTTCTTCAGCCAGGCTGCAGATGTCCAATGTTTGGACCCTTTATCCTGTTGGTGGGGTACATTTGAGGTCTTTCTGACTGCTGCATGTGTAAGGTAAGGTACATCCGAACTGGGGCATTGTTGTCACGTATGGGCCTGATAAGGGAGGAGTATGGGGGCACAGTGACCTCTGTAGCTCTACATGTGCATCCTTTCATATTAAGGTGGACAATATAGCAGGTCTTCCTGGCCACCTTGGCAATGTGAGTGTCACATGACAGGTTACCGTCCACTTGTGTCCCTAGGTCCATGATTACTTCTTCCATACATAATGGATTGCCACCTATGTCATACTTTGTGTGTGCCTTGTTTGGTATTTGTTGAGACAGTCATACTCTGAAGTGTCTTCAGGAAGGCTGGCTGGGGTACCTGGGTTTGTGTGTGTGGTCTGTAGCAGGCTTCAAACAGGTACACAGTTTGAGACAGTGTTACTTGCCAGTGGATAGTCCATGCTGCTTCTTGCTGTGGTACCAACCTGGGGGTGTGGTTATTCTTGATAATTACAGGTAGCCACACTCCTATTGTCGTGTGTTCCATGTTTTGGAGCTGTAGAGCATGGTATGAGGCATAACCTGGTAGTATTAGGGTGCTCTTCTGGGCCTTGCCCAGGTTTCTGTTACAGAACACATATTACCATTCTCCATGCTGTGGTGTGTTTGGTCTGCATGCACCTTGCAGGTTAGACTTCTGGCATTGGGTAGCATTACGTCCAGGTTATTATCCATTGTGCTACCTATGGTGGTGGGTTTGTGTTTCCAGACTTACCTATTCCAGGCACAGTGGGGGTGACAACAGCCTTTGCCAGTATCTACACAGCCAGGTGTGCTAGGTGCGTGCCATCCCTAGCAGGTGGGGCATCATGTCTTGCTCAGCATGTCAGCCCAGGCTGTCAGCCATGTGTTCCCCCTTGCTAACAGCAATACCTCAGCCAATTATTGTACTTGATCTTTTTGTCTTCATAATGTGGCATCATGCTTGGTGAGGGTGAGATGTTAGGTTGGGTCTTCATGTTTGCATATACTAGATGGTGTTACATTGCTTAACACATGGCAATCATGCCTCAGGTGGTGCTGCAGGGCTGCCTCTGTCAGATGCACATACTACACTCCCTGTACATGTTTGAGAGCAGGTTGTGTCATGTTAGGCATCCTTGTTACTATATGAGTGAGTCAGAGAGGGGTATCATTCCCAGGGTTCCTACTGAGCCAGTGTATGTGCTATGCGTTGCCTCTTTGCCAAGGCCAGGGCATACTGGGCATGCCTCCTTCTGCCTACTGGGGCAGGCTCAGGTTGTTCCTCCTCCAAGTCATGCTCTGTCTGTGATGGCCTTGGTAATGGTGGGTGGCTGTTTGTCCCGGCCCTATGCTGGTCCTGCTGCAGCTGTTTTTGCAGGATCATATTATGTAGCATAGCACATACTATGTCAATTTGGGTACATGTAGTTGGTGAGTACTGCAAGGCTCCACCAGATGTGTCCAGGCACCGGAACTGTGACTTGAGCAGCCCAAACACACGCTCTATTACATTACGTGTTTGTGCGTGTGCCTCATTATGGCGTTCCTGTTCAGGTGTGTGTGCGTTTCTGATGGGTGTCATCAGCCACAGCTCCAGTGCATAACCTGCATCCCCCACTAGGTGACCATGTGGGATGTCCCCATTGGCAAATGTCTGGTACAGCTGTGTCAAATGCCAGATATGGGAATCATGGTAGCTCCCAGGGCAGCCAGCACACACATTCATTATTATGCCCTGGGCATCACACACGACCTGGCAGTTGATGGAGGGGAAGCCCTTGTGGTTAATGTAGGCCCTACCCCACTCACCGTCTGGTGCTTTGATGCATATGTGCGTGCAGTCTATTGCACCCACTACCTCAGGGTATTCCGCTATTTGCTGGAAGAGACGCATATTGCTGGCCAATACCTCACGGGCATTGGGGAAATATACATGCTCACCGACATGTGCTGACATGGCATCCAGGAACTGGTGCAGTACCCTGGAGGCTGATGCCTGTGATATCCCCATCATATCACCAGTTGGTCTCTGGAAGGTACCTGTTGCTAGTATTCTTAGGCCAACACATACCTCGGTTTCCACTGGGATGGGTTCCCCTCTGTTGGTTCTGTGTGTGAGGCGTGGCCTGCACAGCTCAACAATTTGCTGCAGGAGGTCTCTGTCCACTCTATAGCGCTCCACTATCTCCAGCTCATGTAACCCCTGGTAGGTGACCCTGGGCCTGTACACTCTTCTCCGTCTCCTCACTGTGGGTTGTCTGGCAGCATTTCCATTGTCACCACCCTCAGCAAGTCTCCTATGTCTCCTTATGATAGCTATGGCAGCCCCTAGCATGTTTGGTCTGAGTGCAGCTTTTTCAGTTTTCACTTCTACTAGCTTACTCCTGTCTTGCAGTGTCTCTTGAGAGAAACATACTGCAATGCTGTTTGCAGTGTTTTAAGTGCTGGGCTGGGCTTGTATTCCACCTGTGTAATTGCCTGCTTCTAATTGTTTTCACCAGCTACCTCTACAAGTATTCCCTGCTAGTTTCCTACTATTTCTTCTGCTTCCTTTTTCCTCTTTGTTTCCTCAGGGGGGAGCAGCGCGCATACCAGCGAAAACACGCTCACAGTGGCTACCACGCATGCACACATGCTTACACGGACTAGAACCTGCTTATTTGGCTTAAAACGCGTGCACACCAGAGCAAACAGGTTTACAGATCTTTACACAAGCTCCTACATGCTTACTCTGCCTTACACACATGCACTCTGTCTTACTCGTGGCTCCCAGCGTGCACATGCACGCATGCACGCACAGCAAGAAACTTTGGTGTTGGCCACAGTGTACACCTTCCATTTCTTGACTTTCCCATGCTTATCTGTTGACACTCCTCTTTTTATGCTGTGTGATTGACATCTTTCACATACCACTTTGCTACAGTGAGCTTGATTTCTTCCTGACATTCCCCCCTGTGATGTCACCTATCTCCTACTCTGTTACTCCCCCTTATCTAACTCTTACACTACACGGAATGTGCTCATTTGCTATGTGACAGTGTGATTCACTATCCTACCACTCATTTACATAGGATTGCCTACTAATGCTTAGTTACATGTCTTACACTCAGCGTCCCCCCTTAGCAACCACTAGCTGGTGGCCATGTCGTTTTTGGTCTGCTAGTCCCTGCATTGCAAATCCATGCATTACATAAAACCCACATTTGTGGGTTTCAAGCCTTTATTTTTCTGTTTTATATAGCGCAGCCCTTTTGCGCGGGGCTGTGCTGCATTTAAACATCGCCGATCTCCGGAAAAAAAATTATTGTATTTCATGTTTGCATCGGGTTAACATGCCAATGGCCACATATTTGGCCATTGGCATGCTGACTGCAACATTTGCACACTTTATTTGGAGCTGTCATGGCTCCATTGTGTTATTTGCAGTAACGTACTCAGTTGTCAACTGAGTACATTTCTGCACCTAACACGACTCTTACATGGGCTGGTTTCAGCTTTGTGGATCGCTAATCTATCTCATTTGCATGCCTTTCGACTGCAAGTGGGGTGATTAGCATATCCACGCCCTGCCCGTGTAAGAGTCGTTTTAGCTGTCTCTTACACGGGATTTCGGGCTGTTCCTGGATCGCGATGGCTGCATGGAGTCTTACGCGACTCTTAGACTCCGTGCAAGCCATCGTGAATCCTGCCCTATGTTATTGTTGTAAAATAAAAGGAAACAATATAGAAAGAGAAATTAAGTTTTTTTGGAGGGGTGTCAGGTTGCTGACATATATTTATACTAGTAGAGTCCACCGAAAAGTGCCAGTCATCCAAAGCACTAGGAAGTACTCAGCCCATATTCTTATAACTCTGTACATCCTGCTACAATGTATTTATATTTGCAGTTGTCACACATGTGGATCTTGCAGTGATGCAGTGATACTCCCACTTATTTAAGGTGTTATTCTGTATGTGTACTGTCCAGTGCTGAGTAGCACTGTGTTGCACTGTAGCATGTACATCCCTTTGCTTTCTCACATATAAAGTGGACTCGCAGGTGATGCAGGAGAAAGCACAGTAGCATTTTCAGAATGTGAATGAGGTGATACAAGGCAATGCAACGAAGAAAGCAGCATTACAACCTTACAGAAGTTAAGTTCTGTATTTGTGAATAGTGCAGCATTCAGCTGTCCACTAAGCATAGTGTCAGTGGTTAAACTCATAGCACACCTTGCTCTAGGTGCTAGAAGTCCAGAATACTGTGAGTTCTGTTCCCATTCTAGGTAACTGGATTGCTGGTGCTACAGTACTGCATCAGGGTGCTGCACTCCTGACTATGGTGTCCTTCAGAAGACATCTCAAACTGAGGTGCCATCTGATTGAGCTGGTGGCAGGTCAGGTAGATGTAAGAGATCCCATGTCACCTGTCTTAAATAGTAGGGATAGTTCCCTGATATAATTGTTATTTTTCCCACCAGTAGTATAAATAACACCCTGGGTCTTTCCAGAAAAAGAGACCACTAGCCTACTAAAGTAAAATATAAGTGTGTGCTTTTGCAATTGTAATTTCCAGAGCAGTAGGCCTATGCAGTGTTTGGGTATACAAAATGAATTTGTTGAAAGGCAAACGGTAGTTAACAAAGTATTCTATTTGTCTATCTTTGCTAGAGAATGAGTGCCATCTGTATTTATTCAGAACAACTGTGGACAAAATTCAAAGCAATACTTTACAAAGTTTGGACATAAATAACCTTCTCTGTTTCTACCACCCCAGATAGCTTCATTTCCAATAATACCTATTGCAATTTTTCTATAGTATCAGGAATTTTATTTTCTGTTCAACTTTCTAATAGTTATGCCAGCTCATATTAAAGTTACACTAATTAATTTCAAAGTAGTCTCTGTCTGTCTCTATAGTCAGTTATAATGCTTATCTAGTGTCAATTTCTGTTTCTGTTTCAAAAGTTGTATTTTTTATGTAGTGTCAGATTTTTGTTTTTTTGTATCAAAGTTGTATTTTTATCTATTGTCAATTTTTTGCTTTTGTAGAGATGATCATATTGTTATCATATTGTTCAACTATTTGCTTTTCTGGACTGAATGTGGAGCTTCTCTCCCTGGGCCTCCACTGTAAATGGACCTGTGTCCAGTCGGACTATCTCAGTAAACAAATGTAAAATAAAATAAAAATAAAAACATGTATGTATTACTGTTAAAGACAAAGCTGGGCAACTAACCTACACTTAATCTCTAATTTACTTTATGACAATTCATTTCCAGAAAGAGCCCATGTCTTTAGCACTATGCAACTTTGTAAAATGTCAGAGGAGCTAATTATGATTATTATTATTATTGTTATAAATTCTCAAGAATACTTGATAATCAGATGTATCTGGATTAATTTTGTTCTTACTGCTGCTGAAAGTTATTGACAGTGACATATTAAAAGAAACACAACTTAAGATGTCTTGTTTTCAAAAAAATTCAAATAGAAAATTACTTGGGGTTTTCCTCGGTCAGCATCTACACGAGTCATAAATAAAATTCCAAGATGTTCGCAAGTCCATATTTACTTTTACATAACACTGAGATGCAGTTCCCTTTCATAGCAAACATGCATTCCCCCGGATTCAGCAAGCCCTGCACGATGTGCAGGACTAGCGCAGGAGCTCCAGCAGGTAATATGTCTGCCGTGTAATCCATGAATGAGCTCTAGGGACGTGCATGAGCGCTCCTGCACTACTCCAGCAAGGACTCAGCCCCTGTATGCAAATTACCCCATTTGCAGGTGAAATCCATGCAAATGAGGTAAATATGTGATCCAGGAAGCCGGAAGACGGACGTGCAGGACTAGTGCAATCTGCAGAAATGTACTCGGCCAGTAACCGAGTACATTTCTGCAAACTACAAAACGGAGCCATGACAACTCCAAATAAAGGGTGGATATTAAGTAGAAAGTATGCCAATAGCCAGATATATGGCCATTGGCATGGAAAACAGTTGCAAAAAAAACAACTTTTATTTTTTTAGCCGATCTTGGCAAAGAGGCAATGCATAGCTCATACACTGACACAGAAGGGACCCAAGGAATGACACCTCTCTCTGTCTCGCATATACAGTAAAAGGGATGCCAAACATGACACTACCTGTGCTCAACCATGTGTAGGGAGTGTACTATGTGCAGGCAGCCCTCCAGCAACATCCTCAATACTGGCACACCCACAAGGTAAGTCACTCTCCTTACCAATTGCCGAATGGAGTAGTATGTGTTGTTACCTGTATCTATGGTATGGATGTGAGCATGCAAGGGAATCGAGTGGCTGAATGGAATGCCAGCAGATAATAGACACCTACAGTGGCAGCAAGAGATCTGTAACAAATACTGGTGTCACCATAGTAGTCAGTACTACACAAGGTGACAAAATCCACTGCAGGAAATGTGCTGGACCAAATGTGTGTCCATATGACACACACATGCCAGTCAGAGAAGTTCACATACCCAACAACAGTTTCAGCCAGCAGGACAGGTGTAGACAAACACAAACAAAGCAAAATGAATTAACCACAAAGGGGAAAGTGCCTCGAGCAAAATGTAGTTTCAAAATCCAAATAACCTTTTCTTGAGTGTTTTTATACATAAGCACATGTTTTAAATAGTGGAACATATAGTTTGAGATGTGTATATATGTTTTTTAAGCTGCATGAGGCTGAAGCATCTATTATAAATTAAATATTTGTTTTTAATATAAAGAATCACAGAGGCTTTGAACATAAATTTCAGCCAGCAATTTTTTAGTTTAATTTTTAATCAACTAAGCACTGATGTCATCAAGTAAGGAACAATAATGATTGGTTGATGAAGTAACAGCAAAGGTATTTAAATGTAGAAATGGCTTAGCTGTTTTAACAGTCTGATGAAGCATTCAAGAGAATGTGAAAGCACTTACTGGATGTTTTATTGTTTTTGTTCTTTAGTTCAGTGTGTTTAATAAAAGGTCAAGCTTCTTATTGTCATGTTGTGCTTCAAGAAAATGTTATTTGGATTTTGAAACACAAACAAAGGCTGTGCTAAGGCCTCTACATCATGCCTATGGGTAACCTCCCCCCAAGCCTATACAGACAGGATACATCAGATCAGGCAGTGGGATATTAGTTCTGAAGGGTAGGGACGTCAGAAGCTAATATGTAGGTCAATCAAACCTAAGACCTGTGGTACACTGCTATGCCTCTAGTCAGCATGATAGGTTAGAAAACAGAATGAAATGGAGTACCTGACATACCAGTACAGTCATAGCAAATGTGTACAAGTGTCAGGTGTGCCCCCAATCCTGTGTAGCAATGTAGAAACAGTCAGGAGTGCCCACCCCCAAATCCTATGTAGACATTCAGTAACAGTCAGGTGTGCCACCCCCAATCCTATGTAGACATGTAGTAACCATCAGGTGTGTCCCCCAATCCTATGTAGAAATGTAGTAACAGTCAGGTGTGCCCCCCAATCCTGTGTAGCAATGTAGAAACAGTCAGGTGTGCTCCCCCAAATCCTATGTAGACATGTAGTAACAGTCAGGTGTGCCCACCCCAATCCTATGTAGAAAAGTAGAAACGGTCTGGTGTGTCCCCCAATCCGATGTACACACATAACAGTCAGGTGTGCCCCCCAAATCCTATGTAGAAATGTAGAAACAGTTGGGTATGCCCCCCCCAATCCGATGTAGACATGTAGTAACATGTATGTGTAGGTATAATACCAGTGTAGCACAGATGCCCAGAGGTGGCCAAGGTAGCAGGATAGATTGTAGCCTTTGTACAATATGCAGGTATGTGCGTGTTAAGTTGGTGTGGGTTTCCTATTGTGTGAGAGTGGTCAGTATGTATGCATGTTGAGGTTTGACCTGGTGGCCATTGCCCATTACTGACGATGACAGGGCCAAGTCCTCACAGCTGCAGTGCCAAAGACAATTCCCCCAGTATAACACATGCTAGCAGTAAGCCATTGAAAATGTATGGTGGTAATATGTGTTACCATCTAAAAGATGGGCATGGCATGGCTGTTGGGTTAGATATACAAGCAGTACACAGGGAAAATTACCCCAGACATACAGTATATAATGTGTAACCATGAAATTGACACACCCTTGGAATTGTACATACAGGTATGCATCACATTATCTGGGCTTGTAGTAGGGAATACCAGTGTTGTCTGGCTGAACACTTGCAAATCACAAAAGTGATAGGACTGATGTATTGGGAAACAGCTGATGTACCTGCACAAGCCAGCATAACTGGAATGTCCCATGCATAGCTGTGAGTCAGATGCAAGTAGTGTCCATAGCACACATACACCCAGCTCTCCCAAACACCACCCACAGGTACCTCTCCGGTCGTATCCCTGCTGTTGGGAATGGGTACAATATAACCCCCACCTGTGTATGGCAATAGCAAAAGAATGCAACATGCAGTGCAGGTGTCCCAGGCAGGTTTGTCCCTAGCTGTAAGTAGCACCCTACATGCATCCAAAGCACCTGACCAATACTGATAGAAAATATTGGCATGAACACCTAGCACACCTACACCGTCACCCCAGGGGAATATACTGTATGGTGGTCTGGGTCTCTAGGACTGACAGAATGCAATGGCCTGCCACAGCTGGCCTACATCACCACCAAACATACTGAAAGGTCATATTGGGCATGCTCACACAATTAAACAAATGAAGCCGATGTCTGCAAACAACAGTGGACCATACATATCAGACAGTTGCAGATGTTAGTGCATGCACTCCTCAGTATGCACCAGTCATGCTTTGTACACACATTGGATAGGAATACAGACATATATCCAAGGACAACACACTATAATATGCAAAAAGTACACATACATAAATATGTGGAAGAGAGTGACAGTGACAAAGAGCCTTCCATCATGAGGCCTGTCCCACCCAGCACACAGCCAAATGGCTACAACCACATGATGTGTAAATGTCACTCACTGTAGAAATTATGCACTGGTATCTGTCAGCATTACAGACTCTGTGGTGCAAGTGCAAGCTGTGCAACATGACTGTACAAGACAGTAGTCATTTAGCAGTTGTATACATGTACCTGTGGAATATAAACCTGCGTGTGCCTGAGTGTGGTGTGTCAATGGCCCATGCACACACACTGCCCTCACCATAGCCCTATTATGACAAGCCTGCTGATGTCATCCACTGTGAAATACACCTTTGGGAAAGATGTAGCCCAATAATTTCCATGGCACATCCTATGACTGCGTAATGTTGTAGTGTGATAAACTAGTTAGGAAGGCGTTCTAATCCCAGACTTGGCAACTGTGTGTGTGTCTGTGTAGGGAACAATGCTTTTTAGGCTAGTTACACTCACTACAATTCAAATGCCCTACTTTGGCAAGGCTGCTGATGTCATTCACTGTGAAATACACCTTTAGGAAAGGTGTAGCCAAGTAATCTCCATGGCATGTCCTATAACTGCATAATGCTGTAGTGTGATACAATATTTAGGTAGGAGTTCTAGTCCCAGACATGGCAACTGTGTGTGTGTCTGTCTGTCTGTGTAGGGAGCAATGATTTTTAGGCTAGTCACACTCACTACAATTCAAATGCCCTCCCTTGGCAAGGCTGCTGATGTCATTCACTGTGAAAGACACCTTTGGGAAAGTAGTACCCCAGTATTTTCTGTGGCACATCCTACAACTGTGTAATGCTGTAGTGTGATAAACTAGTTAGGATGGTGTTTTAATCCCAAACATGGCAACTGTGTGTGTGTCTGTCTGTGTAGGAAGCAATACTTTTTAGGCTAGTCACACTCACTACACTTCAAATGGCCTATTTTGACAAGGCTACTGATGTCATTCACTGTGAAAGACAACTTTGGGAAATTAATACCCCAGTAATTTCTGTGGAGCATCCTATAATTGTGTAATGCTGTAGTGTGCTAAACTAGTTGGGTAGGTGTTCTAATCCCAGACATAGCAACTGTGTGTGTGTGTATCGCTGCCTGTGTAGGGGCAATTCTTTTTAGACTAGTCACACTCACTACAATTCAAATGCCCTACTTTGGCAAGACTGCTGATGTCATTCACTGTGAAATACACCTTTGGGAAAAAAATAACCCAGTATTTTCCGTGGCATGTCTTATAGCTGTGTAATGGTATAGTGTGATAAACTAGTTGGGTAGGAATTCTAATCCGAGACATAGCAAGTGTGTGTGTGTATATATTTCTGCCTGTGTAGGGGCAATTCTTTTTAGGCTAGTAACACTTACTACAATTCAAATGCCTTACTTTGGCAAGCCTGCTAATGTCATTCACTGTGAAATACACTTTTGGGAAAAGAATAACCGTGGCATGTCCTATAACTGCATAATGCTATTGTGTGATAAACTAGTTAGGTAGGAGTTCTAATCCCAGACATGGCAACGGTGTGTTTGTCTGTCTGTTTAGGGGGCAATGCTTTTTAGGCTGGTCACACTCACTACAATTCAAATGCCTTACTTTGGCAAGCCTGCTGATGTCATTCACTGTGAAATACACCTTTGGAAAGGATTAACTCAGTAATGTCTGTGGTGCATCCTATAACTGTGTAATGCTGTAGTGTGATAAACTAATTAGGTATGAGTTCTTGTCCCAGACATGGCAACTGTGGGTGCGTTTGTGTCTGTGTAGGGAGCAATGCTTTTTAGGCTAGTAACACTCACTAAAATTCAAGTGCCCTACTTTGGCAAGCCTGCTGTCATTCACTGTGAAATACACCTTTGGGAAAGAAGGAGCCCAGTAATCTCTATAGTGTATCCTATAACAGTGTTATGCTGTATTGTCATATAATACTTTTGTAGGGGGTCTATGCCCACACATGGTAAGTGTGGATGTTTGTGTGCGTGTTATGTTGTCTGTGTAGGGAGCAATGCTTTTTAGGCTAGTCACACACATTACAAATCAAATGCCCTACTTTGGCAAGGTTGTTGATGTCATTCACTGTGAAATACACCTTTGGGAACAAAGGAGTCCAGTAATCTCTGTGGTGTGTCTTATAACTGCATATTGTTGTAGTGTGATATAGTACTTTAGTAGGGGTTCTATTCCCACCCATGACAAGTGTGGATGTTTGTGTAGGGAGCAATGCTTTTTAGGCTATTCACATTCATTACAATTCAAATGCCTTACTTTGGCAAGCCTGCTGATGTCATTCACTGTGAAATACACCTTTGGGAAAAAAGTAGCCTAGTAATCTCTGTGGTGTGTCCTATAACAGTGTAATGCTGTAGTGTGATGTAATACTTTAGTAGGGGTTCTATTCCCACACATGGCAAGTGTGGATGTTTGTGTGTGTGTCCTTGTCTGTGTAGGGTGCAATGCTTTTGAGGCTATTCACAGTCACAAGAGCCTCCAATGACCTTATTTGGCAAGTGTGCTGATGTTATTCACTGTGAAATACACCTTTGGGAAGCGAACAACCTACTAATCTCTGCGGCATGTCAACTGCGTAATGCTGTATTGTGATAAACTAGTTAGGTTGGAGTTCAAATTCCAGACATGGAGTTTGTGTATGTGTGTTTCTGTATGTGTAGAAAGCAATGCTTTTTAGGTGAGCCACACTCACTACAATTCAAATGCCCTACTTTGGCAAGCCTGCTGATGTCATTCACTGTGAAATACACCTTTTGGAAAGGAGTAACCCAGTAATCTCCATGGTGTGTCCTATAACTGTGTAATGCTGTAGTGTAATAAACTAGTTAGATATTAATTCTAATCCTAGACATGGCAAGTGTGTGTCTATGTGTGTGTCTGTGTTTGTCATCCGTATCCTGTGTGGAGGTGGCTGTGAGTGTGTAACAACTGGACTCATTGTGGAGTGGGCTTTGCAAATTTCATATATGGTGACCCTTTATATGTTCCGATGTCCACCTTACAAGAATAACAGATGTGAAATAGCTGAGAGGCTGGGGTGGCAATCCATAACCCTACATGTGACATCACGGCATGGTGAACAAAGTTAGCAACCCTTGTATTACACAGAGAATACTCTCAACCTATGTCTCATACACAAACACACTTGCCTAGGCAACAACTGCTATGTTGGTTATACCCTGTATATTGCCCACAGATAGTAACCATGGTGTGATTGCAGTGGACTACAGAGAGCATGGCACCCTGTCCATCAGTACAAAATGCACATACATGCAGACGGTATACCGTCACTATGTTCCCCACAGGACACCTGCAACACCTGTGGTGCCATCAAATGTGACCCACAAAGGACATACCATGCCTTATACACATGCCCTGTATGGACAGATGCCACTGATACCAGGGAATACCTGTATCATGCCATCAAGGTTGGTGCAGGGTCAACCTGCTGTCCATTACCTGTTTCTGACACATGAGGTCAGGACAAGCACATCTGATGATAAGAATCTGTGTAAACAACATGGGCCAGACACCCCAGTTACAGTTCCACGTCACTGTACATGCATGTGGGACATGTGCACATCCCAGACAGTGTCCGTGTCATGGAATAAAGAACACATACATGGCAAGCATTGCACAGCAATGGCCACATACAATAATTACTCAGGTGACTGGATAATGAATACAATACCCACCTGTGTGGGCCAATCCAGATATTACACCCCTGAGCCACACTGCAGACCATTGTCATGTGGCCTGATGCCAAGGTATGCTCTTCACCTAGCCTTGTATAGCCTTCTGGCACAGTCAACTGCTACACACCAGTGAAGTAATGCTCACATGAATGTCAGTACTGGCACCTTGTGTCTGTGTGTGTGGTGTATGATGCTTTCAACCACATGCACACTCACTACAACCTCCATTGGCATACTGAAGCTTGCTGTCTGAAGTCAGACACCTTCACATACCCTTTGCGAATATAACCTCTGGATAACCCCTGTGGTGCATGTGATACCTGCACAGTACTGTATTGTGGCAACCTAACTAGTTAGGAAGTGTATTCCTGACCCTGCCAAGTGTGTCAATGTGTGTGAGTCCCTGAGAGTGTGGCTGTGTTGACACTGACACCTGTTCCTGTGGACAGGCACATGTACTACACCTACTGTATTGCTACCATATCACTGTTGCAGATGTCCCTCACCATCACATATACGTTTGGACATCTCCTTAACATGAAAGCTAT
Organism: Protopterus annectens; assembly: GCF_019279795.1. Taxonomy (NCBI): domain Eukaryota; kingdom Metazoa; phylum Chordata; order Ceratodontiformes; family Protopteridae; genus Protopterus; species Protopterus annectens. The sequence goes on from NC_056736.1 coordinate 48,133,051, forward strand.
GTGGCACACGCAATAATGGCATAGACATGTGAAAGCAATATATAGTCATTCAGGGGTTTGATACCCTGTACTGGTAGGTGTGTCACACAAACATGCTTAGGTTTTACTCTCCCACCCCCTCCCTGACTTACTTTTTCTCTGTCTGTCTCTCTCACTCCCTCTCTGGTGGATGTGGAGAACTACATTTGCTTTGCTTAGGCAGCAGCATGTGTATTGTAAGTGATGTTCATGATCAGCTGATGGCCTCTGCATGAATTGCAGCCATACTCTAGCTGATTGCATGTGGAACAGCTGTGGTAACATTCCCATAGCCAATTGCAAGAAACACACTCCAGTATCTAGGAACATCATGTTTGTGCTGGGCCTTTTCATTCACTGTGAGTAGGACCTGGATCTGGTGTTTGGCAAACAGCATCACAGATGTATTGGGGATTTACCTCTAACAACATACACTGTGGAAACAGGCCAACACACAGGAGGGGGATGTGCCTGACATGACTACAGAATGTAAGTGTAGCTATTCTGCATCTGGAGTAATGTCAGTTTAACAAGGTGTGTGTGGATATGGCTGGTTTACATGTTTTAATACCTGTCATGACAATGCTAGGTGTTTGAGGAAACCCCCATCTGTAGGGTCATCTGCAGACTGGGCAGCATGTGGTGCCTTTTGTTTCTTGTGTTACTCACAAAGCACCTATCTGAGAACTGCAGAAGCATAGTCTGAGGATTTCAGTCAGTACATGATGACAGCCATGAGAGTTACTGACTTCATATCCCTCATAAGACATATGTCACAACAAACCCTGTTACACCAGTAAATGTATGTGGTTATCACAGAAACATGTCAATATTGGCCCTGTGTTTGTGCCTCTAGCCACAGCTCTGTCAACCTTTGTACATATGTCATGCAATAAGAGGTGCATATGTTCTGTACACCATTATTTATTCACATCATATCTGATAACAAGCCAGTGAGATATCAGACTGCTACACATGTTATATATAGTAGGGGTTATATTTGGGGACATAACCTGGGCATTCTATGGTTGTGTGTATAGTACTGAGGTCTGTGTACTTATGGTGATTGTTGACAGTGTGTGTATTGTGAAGATGTACCTTGGCCTGTGTACAGACTATGGTAGATGTAATTGTTCTTGGTCCTGTTCTATCTGATGTTACATGCTGCTCCAGTGTATGTTACCCTTCAGCTTACATGTTTGTTGGGCCAAACACACACATGTCCCATACCACAGACAGGCATCGGACCACACTGTGTACTGTCCCAGTATATGTAGGGTTAGTGTCTGAGTGGCACATGTGAAGATCATGTTGATCAGAATGTCCATATACTGTAATATTAAGCTAGCATACCATATGCGGCTGTGGCTGTGTTCACATTGGTTGTAGTAATGCACTTTCACACAGGTGTCTGTTACTGTGTGCTGTGACATGCCTGTAGAGCCTGCTATATATGCAGGTACATGTGTATTCTCCCATAAGAAATGTAGGGTAGTGTTGTGTCAGTCTGCCTGTAGCCTGTACAGTGCTTTTTTACATGCCTAGCAGCTTTGTGTACTTATGCAGTGTGACGTTATTTCCAGATACTTGCCAGATGTACTGTTGCCGGGCCACCATAACAACAATGTATTTCTGATAAAGCAGTGGGATGCTTTCTGACAAAGCAGTGGGATGCTGTACAGATGTATGTCACTAACTAGTGGGTAGTATGTGGCCATGTCACCTCTGTACCAGCAGTTATTATGTGTCAGGACAGACAGGGGTGTGTGAATGCATAACCTTTGGGGGCAAATGTACACCAGTATTTACATGATATACCCATCTACATGGCTGTTAACATCCACATTGTCAGGCTTGGTCCACATGTCTTGCACTAAGAGGTTCTGTGTATACTTCTGGACTGACCAGAGTGTGCCAGACTGTCCACATTTATTGGGCATATCTCTGCTGTAGTCCACAGGATCATTACTGTGCTAGCAGTGGTACTGTACTATGATCTCCATAGGATGTCTGTCAGTAGCCAATGGCGCACATGTTAAAAGCAGATTTGACCTCCCACACACAGCATGTCTGTCATATCAATCCCTATTACAGTAGCAACAGTCTACATATATATCTGTAATAGGTTCATAGGTTCATAGGTTCATACTAGGCTATCTGCCCTAGGGCATTTATAAGCCTAGCCAGAATGTGTTTGGCTTTCGCCACCCATTTTAAATTTATTTTGCTATGCCCTTTTTCGAGGTTAGTATACTGTGCCTCTGTCTAACAGTGACACAGAAGTGATACCCAGGGTAAACCTATGATCTCCCATCCACTCATCAAGATTCCTCTTGAAGAGAGTCAATGAGGGACTCTGCCTAACCTGGACTGGGATTTTATTCCAGAGTGAAGAGAGCATCTGGGTTATGAATCTGTCCCTCTAGCATGTCCTATTTATTTCAGTGCTGAGGTTCAAGTCTCTCAAGCGCATAGCTCGATGGGATTTGGATTTTCTGAGGTGCAGCATGTCCATTAATTCCGGTTTGGACATGGCTTTATACGTCAGGCACAGATCGCCTCTGAATAGGCGGTATGCCACTGAGTAGAGCTGGAGTTTCTTTAACCGGGCAGCATTTGGCATCTGTTTGAACCCTTTGATCCTCTTGGTGAGGTACTTTTGGGGTCTTTCCAGTTGCTGCAGGTGTCTGGTAAGGTACATCCCAAAAGGGGCATTGTACTCAACTATGGGCCAGATGAGGGATGAGTAAAGAGGCACGATGACCTCCCCTGATCTAGATGTGAATCCCTTCATGATTAGGTGGGCTATATAAAATGTTTTTCTAACCACTTTGGCCACGTGGTTGTCAAATGAGAGATTGCTATCAACTTGGGTCCCCAGGTCCCTAATTACTTCTTCTGTACTTAATGGATTACCACCTATGTGGTAATTTGTGGCACTTTGTTTTGCCAAAGGGGATGACTATACACTTTTTGGCATTTAGCTTGAGGCCATGGCTCTGGCACCAGTTGTCTGTTTCTATGAGGCCCTTTTGGAGGATGCTTGTGTTGGCTGGAGAGTCGATTGTGGCACCCAGTTTGCAGTCATCTGCGAACTTGGTCAGCCACAGTCCTTCCGTGTTGGCCTGTACCTCCGAGAAATATATACCGAACAAGAGAGGTCCCAGGACTGAGCCTTGTGGGACATCACTTGTAACTGGTTTGGAGTCTGACATGGCTCCAGCAATTCTAACCATGTAGGTTCTGTCCTTGAGCCAGTTTGTAATCCATCTAGTGACATAGGGGTTTATATTTAAGCTGGTGAGCTTATCTATAATACCCGAGTGGGGTATTGTATCGAAGGCTTTTGTGAGTTCCAGGTAGGCTGTGTGGACCACCTTCCCCTCGTCAATGACCTTGGTGACTGTTTCAAAGAAATCAACCAGGTTTAAGAGGCAGGATCTGCCCTTAACAAAGCCGAACTGGGTAGGATCCAGTGCCTGTAGGTCCCCAATATCTTTATTTATGAGGTCCATGATGATCCTTTCCATAGCTTTGCAGACCAAGCTAGTCAGGCTTATGGGGGATAGTTTCCAGGATCCATTGAGGCACCACCTTTATGGAGAGGGACCACTGTTGCTGTATGCCATTCTTTGGGCACATATCCTATAGTAAAGCTGAGATTGAACACATACCTGATATCCCCTTGCACTAATAGGTTGGGACTATTGGGGCTGAGGTTGGACTCCACTCCATGTTCTAGACATATGGTAAACATATATGTATATATAATTATCCATTTATCTATATAGATATATACACATATACATATCAACATACATAGATGGATATGTATATACATATATATATATATATACATATATATATATATATATATATATATATATATATATATATATATATATATATATATATATATATATATATATATATATATACACACACATATAAAAACTCAGATATATACATATATACAGCAACATATGTCTACACATATACAGATAGAGATATATATGCACATATACGTATAGATATCTACATATACATTAACAGTAATAGGTATATCAGAATAGATATGTATGCACATATAGATATCTACATATATATATCTACATAAATAGGCATATCTATACACATAGGATGCGCATACATATATAGCTATATATACATATATCTATAATATATATATATATATATATATATATATATATATATATATATATATATATATATATATATATATATATATATACAAAGAGATCTATGCATGCCATATATATGATGCACTATACAAATGTGTATACAGACATGAATATACATGTGTATGTACGTGTAGACATATATCAACATATTATATGTATATATCCATATTCCTGACATGTGTAAACCTCACAGTTGTGTATACTCTCCCAAATGTATCTCACCGTATGTATCTGATATATGCACATTATGATAAAACAACATATGTGATGCAGCAGTCATATTAATAACAAGTACTACACAATTGTGGAAGTAAAAGCAATTGTTCAATTCTAATTGATATGTGTATTGTCAGATATATTGGAAAAACAACAGCTGTCTTCACAGTGGTCATGGTGTAGTGATTAAGTGTTGTGACTGTAGTCTACAGGCTCCAGCATTCAAGACCTGCATTGTGACTGTAGTCTACAGGGTCCAGCATTCAAGACCTGCAAGGGCTGTTCATTTTATTACTGGGCAGAACAAGGGCTGGCAGATACAGAGTGGTTAAGGCAATTTTGAGCAGCTTTAAGGGTGTTTGCATGGGTTTGTGCAAAGCTAAGCTACTGTTAAACGTACGGGTGCTTACACAGTGTAGGCTTCACTTACCAGTGTGCATATCAGCTTAGCTATTATATTGCAGCAATGTTGATACCTGATAAGCATGGCTTAGCCCTGGTAACCAGTTCACACCACCAAGTCTGATAACATAGCAGGGTAATGACATCTGCAATAAGTGTATGTAATTCCATGTACAATACATGTGCCTATGTGCTGTCATTACAGTAACAAGGGGTGTGAGTGTCATGCCTGGGACACAGACATATATGAGGCCTGTACAGCACTGTTATCCATGTGAATGTGTTACATACAGGGGTAGTTGCCCAGGGTGTGTGCTGTCACACTGGCATGTAGTGTATAATGGTGGTACTGCTGTTGACAGTGTTACATAGCAAAAGTAAAGTGCTAAATTTAGTACTGACAACAGGCACACCTGCAGGCATAGCTGGACTCTGAGGCCTCCCTGTTATATCCCTGGTGTATGAGCTGTGTCACAGTATATAACCCCTACTGGATAATGATCCAACATGTGGAATGTAACTGTCGACTACCGTCTGTACAGCACATGTTAGTGAGGGCTTCTGACATGTAGTTATGGCATACATATTGTTGTCAAACTTCTGTCTGTCAACACATTCATCCTACTGCATAGCTACATGCCAAGCCGATGACTGTCAGTCCCAGTACAGATGTCCAGATGGCAGGTATGTAGCTGGGATATGTACAGGCAACCTAAGCTTGATTGACACTGACATGTCTGCTCAGCTGTGTAAGAACTGGCACATATAGGAGACAACACCCTGTATGCACCACATGCCATGGGTACCTCCACCACAATACCACAGTCAACAGAACATGCTTGGGTACAGGTCTCCATCACAGACACTAACCATGTGTTATAATACATGTTGCATACATGTCAACTTGATCACCTCAGTGGCCATGTGCAGGAAGCACCCAGAGGATTGGCTGATGTATGCACTCTCACCCTGATGGTCACCACAGTAGTGTCTGTCAATAGATTGCCTGCTGCCACATGGCAGGTGGCAGATTGCCACTGTACACACATCCCCTACACATCCCATCTTTCCATGGACAATAGCTAGGTACACAGCTATGATCACCTGCAGCGATGCACCCCAGTACTGACACATGTGTATGTGTGCATTACTCAGTATAGCAGTGTCTGTGTGTTAGCACTCCTGTACTTGGGAATTCCATGGGGGCCTTCACAACCACCACAACACCCATTGCCATAGTCAGTATTGGCTGCTGCTGTATGGGACATTACATGTACCCTGTTATGCTCCTCTCCATACTGGCTACATGAGCCTTGCCGTACCAGCACAATAGTGTTGTCCAAATGGGTTGATAGGCATGGGATACCCATTGAGTTCTGGCAAGTGTGTGTATGTGTGCATGTCTGTATATCTGTAGGGTACAGCAGTCCAGGGTCACATACTCCTATTACAGTAACCATTGCCACACAGTAGTACAGATAGTGTTGTTGCTGCCCATAGGTGAGGCATGACAATACAACACCCTACTATGCCTGGGGCATGTGCATTAGATGCATATCCCTGTAGTACCACTGTTGGGATATACAATGGGTTGTATCGCAGACATGGGCAATGTGTGATGGTGGGTATGTCAGAGTGTCATCATGGGTTTCGGGGAGTACAATATCCACTGGTGGATGTGGGTGCTATGTATACTATCATTAGACAGACTCTGTCTGGTGTAATGTTCCATACATGCATGCACCACCATGACAGAGTAAAACATGCACCTACTGGTAACAGTTGTGTCGAGTCTGCCAGGGGCATGATGACCAGTGGCCCTACCACAAGCACCCTTGGGACATCTGGCTATATGGTGCCCTGCTGGACATCTGGCTATGCCTGTTGTGGCCAGACACAGTAGGCATGGTTACCACACTCTCCTGTCCACTGCCACCAAATGTCAGCAGTCCCTCTGCTATGTTCAATGGTGATGGGGTATGTATATTCACTGAAAGTGTGTGCAGGGTTGTGGTGGCTAAAAGGGGGATGCCAAATGATGGTGCTGTTTCAGCCCCTGACAACCCCACATATGCCTCAACAGTACTATCATCATCTTCGGTATTTGTATGGACACCAACATCAGATTGCATGCAGGAGGGACCCTGACCCACCTCGCCACCTGTGGGGGAAAACAATAAAGGCACTTTAGGACCTGTACAGCATTGCATAACAGTACACACACACACACACGCACACACACGCACACACACACACACACACACACACACACACACACACACACACACACACACACACGCACACCACCATAATACCAACCTGTCCATGAATTTACACAGTCCCATGTATATTCCCATGCATTCTCCATCCTGCATCATACTTTGTAACATACATTCATTAATACCACTCATTAATGTATCATTCCTCTAAATGCCTAGATAAGTAATCACAACACAAGACCTGTTACTCCATTACCTCCTTGACCTGAGTGGAGTGGTTTTACATGACATCACTGCTGTCATTCAGTGTTCACCCTGTGTATGCCCGGACATCATGATCATGGCCCCTATATGTTCGCTCCATAATATCACCCACTGGAGTGTCATGTTTATGTATTGCTCAGTACATGCCAGATATGCTGCTCAATCAGCCAATCCTGTGACAACTGTAATATATGGATACACTCCCTGGTGTTTACTAGTACTTCCCCAATGCATATGTAGTGCTGCATATGTGGGTTGTCAGTTACCTCTCTGCTGAATGTGATATTAAGTGTATACCTGGTGTCTACCTTCCCTCCCAATGCCTGTTCCATGCTACAGACCTTATTATACTATCAGCTGTCCTGTGATTACATACATGACAAGTATTCCTGGTGTGTCATGTATGAGTCCATGTCCATGTACTGCACAATCTCAAAGGGAAGCACTGCTGCATGAACATCCCCACAATCACACATGTGCATACATGGACACCAACAGAGACATACACACATGCACACACGCATCCTACATGCATCAACCTCCCTCAACTTCAGCAGAGTGACCCTACAGACAAACTAACCACCCACTGAGACACACACACACACATACAAGTGAGGTTGCACAATGATAGTACAAACAGTCCTCCTATTACCATCTGTCAACATGCATAACATATGGTACACAACAGCATGCAGCTATAGTCAATCCATGCTAGTAACAGTATGCATGTGTGTGATGCATGTGTTGTGTTACTAGATGATGCCCCTTCCCCTAGATACCACTGCACCCATGTACACAGTATTGCTGTGCACCTGTTCTGCAATCTGCCATGTGCTTGCACAACACCTCACAGGTGTACAACCAATTGTTGAATATGTAGTACTGTGTCAGTTATGTCAGCTTTAATGCTCACAGCCCCTATGTTTTTTAAGCAACACATATCTGGGATGATATGTGAACAGACGTCATTTGTGAATGCCTGATGTCTGGTTTACAGCTCTCAACATCAGCGGACCATGTATGACCAATCCAGTATTATTACACTGACAACCGCCAGAGCATACCGTGGCTATGGGGAGTGTACACACACTTATTGATATGACACACCCTTCCTTGATATGCCATGGGACCACATCACTGCATATATTAACATTAAATGAGCCTGATATGTGACATATGTCCTGTACATTCACATGCAGTGTTTACGGAATGTGTTAGGTGTGCAGATGCTAACCACTATGCATACACTCCATGTGTGCATATGTGTGCATACCCTTATCATGACACTTTATTGCTCCTATTGTTTTGTGTATTACAGCAATCACTACTCCTGGCAGGGGTATACTAGCATGGGCCATCTGTATTTGCCAGTCTATGTTCAATCTGCCCTACACATGTCCCCCTAATCTGCATGATTGCAAGGTCTACTCATGTGCACATCTCTTGGTGTTCACACACTGCTGTCACTATTGCTGTGGGGATAGGGTTACATCTGCCACAGTTCTGGAACCTGACTGTTTGCAGATACAGCCATTCTTAGCATCCTTAGGATCTCTGTTGCAGTGCACTGGTGTGTCATGCTGACACCCCCACCTTCAGCCTTTTTGCAGATGCTAGACAAGTAAGGCTTACACATGTGTGTCAGTTTGCAGTGTCACATACACTGAACACCACATGTTACAGCCTAGTCCCAGATGATAATGTGGACCACAGTAATATGTTATGCCATAGTTTAACTCTGCAACGGTTGCCATTGTACTACTGGTATATACACTGGTGTCGCACTGTATACAGGTGATGTTTCAAACATATCCCTACTGTAGGCCATGTCTCCCACCATTATGTTACTCCCTGTGGACACATTCTGCCATGACAGGATGTTAGTTATTTTGCAGGTGTCTGACATACCCTTCCAGTACCACATCATGGTCATCACTGTGATGCCCTGTATTTAACAGCAACCATACATGCACATGTACAGCATTCATTCTGGGTAGGTGTGTTAGATGTGTGCATGGAATATACCATAGCCATTACATGCCTGGTGTATTGGCAAGCATCAACATAAACCATACTCACCAGCTACAGGCTGCTGCCTTGGTGGTATACCGGAGGGATTTACATAAATGGGTGAGAGATGCAAAGTCAGTGGCCCACCTGTGGCATTGCTATAGGGTCAGTGCAGCATTACAATACATCAACAGTACATGTTCACAGTACTACCAATTATGCACATCTGTTTATCACTACTATGCAGCAACAAACTATATCTATAACATGTCAGATATGCATGATCTACCTGTACAGATGCAGATGCATACACAGCAGTGGTCTACTGATGTGCCCTGTGGCCTTACCTGCATGATCCTCAGCCAGTGTGTAGATAGCACCCACCTCCACAATGGTGTCCGGCAGTTGGCTATTTGGATGGGCAGGTGCCATGTGGCTGGCTAGGAGCTCCTCAACATGTGTCGGGGGGATGGATGGCATGGCCCCCCCCCCATTGCGAGGTGATCCCCTGGACTGCAGCAGCATGCTGATGGGCGTTGCAAAGCAAGTCAGAACAATGATGCCTGACCTGCTCATAACCGTGGTTGTGCAGTCTGACATCATTGACCCTAAAACTAGGTTGTTTCACAGGGCAGTCCGCTCCTGCTGCTCATGTGTGGCCCGGCCAAACAAGACAGGGTAGTGCTGGATTAGGTGGTTTCCCACAGTTTATTTTTCAGCAGCTGAGTAAACCGGGAGCCTTCCATGTGACATCTTGCCTGAAAGATAAAAAGATGAAAACAGGTGTAAGCATGTCATACAGCAAGGTTACCACAGTTCTTAATACACATCACTGTCTCCCCCCACCATATCAGCAACAACAAACTGTACACACAGCTGAATAAGTATGGCTACAGATTACCTACCAGTGGGACAGATATTGTATTGTACCACACTTTCTGTGATGTGTTTGTAGCCATGCTCCCTGTGTGGACACTATCATTGCTGGTCTATTACAGACTATTCACCTGCATGCCATTGTTAGGGCCACTATGGTTCCATATATGCCTGTGGTATGCTTGCTATGTGATTGCTGCACATCTGACATTCTCTGTTATTGGGAATATCTATGCATGCTGTTGGACATGTTCCAGGATTATGTAGACTATTACTACCCACATAGGTTCTATAGTAGTGACACAATAGCATGTTTATGAACTATTCGCCAGCAGAACCACCTCTCCAAACTCATCTGCCCATGTTACCAGGCCACATCACATGTGGGACCCACCTTGGGGCCTCCTAATGTACTGGTCCAGCAATACCTTCAGGTGGAACCAACTTAGGGAATGTTGTCCCCCACTGGGAGCACACACAGACATGCTCTTGTCCCCTGAGGTCAGGTCCAGGGTCTGTTCCATAGAGAGCTACAAAAGACACATGTAGGATGTGCTACATCACCTTGAGGCACCCAGTACACATTCACAGGGTCCAAATGCTCCTCCTGCTCAACCTCCAGGCCAGGCACCTTCAGGATGTGGGACTGCTGATGTGAGTAGCAGTGGGTGGGAGGCTTGTTCCCATTGTGTCCATATTGGGGCCCATGGGGCTTCCACATCACAGACCACACACACACCATCCAGGGTGTTTACCCACGACATGTGTCACATGCCACCCCTGTAGACTGTCCTCTATATCTACCAACCCTGACGACCTCCACAACTATACCTGCCATACTTGCCCATATTCCCATTTCATACTTCACAGACAATGGCAATGTGGTCCCAACAAGAGGTTCACATGTGACATACCCATCCATGTTGCACACAGTGACAGCTGTTGATATCTTTGTGTATTGCTATGTGTGCTGTTCTCTAACACATAGCATGCAGCACCGTGGTGGTAATATAGGGGACATATATTTACATGCATATATGTGTGTGTGTTTGTATATATGTAGACATGTGCAGATATAAATAAATATATATATATATATATATATATATATATATATATATATATATATATATATATATATATATGTGTGTGTGTGTGTGTGTGTGTGTGTGTGTGTGTGTGTGTGTGTGCATGTGTGTGTGTGTGTGTGTGTGTGTGTGTGTGTGTAATATACATATATATGGCGTACATTCCAGACATCAGGTCCACAATCTCACAACACCTTTCTGTACAGCTGCACTGTTCTGCTTTGCTACAATACAGACAGGAGCCACATATGGACACAGCCTGACATTAATGGGGTATATGTAGGGCCAGATTGCAGGTAACCCTATTACACATCTATGTCATTCCAGCATGTTACAATACAGGTTAACCTGAGAATCCTTTAAGTGGTGGGCTGTGGAACCCACATGTCCATCATTATGGCATTACTTCCACCACCAGCTATTGGCCACAGTAATATACATTCTTCCCATTACACAACACACACGATGATGGCTTACATCTTATCAGTCAGTACTGCTCTGCACAGTTGATGGGTATGGCCCATTACTCACAGGGACAGACTCTATTTTCCTTAGCAGTTATTCAGCTGAACATCATAACAACAACACCTGATGGCACATATAAATCATTCCACATCATCTATCCCACTATTTTTGACCAAGTACTACAGTCAGTTACATGCATATATACTTCACATACCTGTTGTAGGAATGATATATCTCCTTGATAGTTTGCTGGATTGATGCTTTTTCTTTTCTGTTGTTTTTTAGGTTCAGAGATTCATAAGTTGGTACTAGGCTGTTGGCCCTAGGGCCTATACAAACCTAGCCATAACAATTCCCTGGCTATTTCTTCCCACACTATTTAATTCCCTGGATCCCTGTCTAGCAGGGTGACTGACGTGATCCCCGAGGTGAATTTCCTTTCTCCCATCCAATCGTCAAGGTTCATTTTGGAGAGGGCTAAAGAGGCGCTCTGCTTAACAGGTATGGGCAGTCTATTCCAGAGTCTGGGGAGTCTCTGGGCCAGGAACCTATCCCTCCAGCATGTTTTGTTTATTGTGATAACAAGGTTTAGATCCCTGGAGCATGTAGCTCTGAGGAATTGGGATTTCTTTAAGTGTAGCATGTCCAACAGCTCTGGACTTGACATGGCCTTGTATGTTAAGCAGAGATCACCTCTGAGCGACAGCGTATAGCTGGAGTTTTTTTTTTTTTTTTGCCTTTCACTCTCTCTCTCTCCCTCTCTTTATCTCAGTCTCTCTCCAGTAAATTGATTGAGCTGCTTTGGATAAATTGCAGCATGGCTTTTGTAGGTGATGCACATGATCAGATGATGGCATCTGCACAAATCCGTGTCCTCCACTTGCTACCTGCATGCAGCATTCTGTGTAGTACTTCCAATTACCACTGTCATGGCAACCCACTACTATAAATCCCTACATCATGTGGGTGTGGTCGCTTTACTTTTGCTGTATAGTGGACATCCTTCCTGTGTGTGGGCAGCAGTGTTACAGACAGCAGGTAGCAATACCTCTTACAAGAAAACTTGCACACTCAGGCCAGATACATATTTGTATGAGGTTCCAGAAATACAGATAGAGTGTGAGTAGTGTAGTTGTAAGCATTGTATAGCACTGGTGTTACAGGGTTTGTGTGTACATACTAGTTTAACATGGAATGCAGTCTGTCTGCATAGCTCTCAGCAGTCGGCCTATCCACTTGATGGCCAGAGGTGTGCTTGTTATGTTTTGTCTGTCCACTACACTAATCTTGTGTCAGATATATCACTGGCAGTATGTGTGTTGAGTGCTATCATTACATAGCTACATCCATTTGTGTTTCTAACTTCATATGCCTGACTAAGGGTATGTTGCAGATTATCCTGTAACACTTGCTTAGTGTATGACAACAGTATTTCACATATGGGCCTGTGTTCCAGCCTCTGTCCTCCACCTATATACCAGGCTTTGTCCACATGACATGCTGTCAGGGGTTGTTATGTAGTGGGCTGTGAGTATGTCATGCTGCCATTCTTGCCATCAGTCCACTGCTGTTGTGGCCCCCACACATATTGTGGGGTTGGGTCCATATATATGCGGCCTTCATCTACACAATACATGTGTGCCCTTATGCACTCCAGAGGCCAGTGTATGTAAAAGTGGTATATGAGCCTGTATGTCAGTCTATGGGGGGATGCATCATAACTAACAAAGGCTGTTACAATATGTGGGGGTATCAGGGGTAAGCTGCCTTAAGGTATCTGGATGTACATTACCATATGATTCACCTTGGGTAAATGCAAGCCTACTGCTTCCTGCCATACAGACTGTTCTGTTTGTCAGTGTGATTGTGATGGTGTCAGTTATGCCTTGTTATGTAACAGACACATCCCATTGTGTCAGCTGAGGTCCTTACTCCCTAAGGATTATGTACAGAGTGTAGATAGAGGTTACTGGACTATACATCTGCATGGCATACTGTTGATTATTATACAGTGGCCCAGTCTGACTTTACTATTGTACTACTTGAAGGCCTCGGCCTGGACAGCAACATATGTAAACCTTTCCAGAATACTGTATTTATATAACTATTTCACAGTTGCATTAGTCTGTTTATATGTATGTCAGAGACTAAACAGCTATATGACATGGCATATACAACTGTAATAGTACACAAATAAAGCTTTCCCATGTATGCAAACTTGTGTGTGGTGTTATATCCTTTGATCTCTCTGTGGGTATATGTTGCAGGCAACAATTGCCATTTGTATGGGTGGCTCATACAGTGTCCAATTGGTAAGGTGGCAACTGTAGGCATAGTGGGTATTCCATATTGTGTGCACCTTCTACATATGTATCTTCCTATACATATCTGTGTGTGTGTATGTAGTTACACACATATATATATATATATATATATGTATGTAGATATATATATATATGTATGTAGATATATATATATATATATATATATATATATATATATATATATATATATATATATATATATATATATATATATATATATAGATATATGTGTGTGTGTGTGTGTGTATCTGCATATCTGTGTCTGTGTATATGTATCTTAGGAATGCTGATTGTTTCCACATTATACATCCCCTATGATATGTTACATATACCAGCCTGACATCTTGTGCCCATGTTGTGTCAGGTCCTGGTTATGGGATTGGCAACAGTTGGTATTGTATTACAGGGTAGACGTGTTTGGCTGTGAGAGGGGATATCTATACGTACAAGATGTATGTTGTTTGGGCCCCCTTACCCCCATTAATGGTGCATGTGGACATGTATGTTTTTGTTATGTTCTCTTATAAATCTATAGATATATGTCTGTATATACATATATAGATATATTTTTATGCTTATATATATATATATATATATATATATATATATATATATATATATATATATATATATATATATATATATATATATATATATATATATATATATATATATATATATATATATATATATATATATATATATATATATATATATATATATATATATATATATGTTATATATATTTAGATATAAATATATATACAGACACACATACATCTACATGTTTAAATAAATTTCCTGTACTGTTGAATGACTGTGCTGGATGATATGTTTGTGAAAACATCAGGGTTATGTATGTCTGACATGACTTAGTGGAAAATCACTTTGGCTATGGTGTGCGGAGTACTGGGTTTGAGCCATCCAGAGGCTGTTTATTTTGTTGCTGGGCAGAACAAGGACTGTTCGTTACAGAGTGATTAAAGCACTTTTAAGCAGTTGTAAGCAGGTTTGCGTGGGTTGCGTGGAGATAAGCACTGCTAACTTCCAGTTACAGTTTCGTATACTGATTTAGCTTCTAAATTGCTTAACCTGTGTAGGCATTGCTTACCCCCATGCAAACAGGCTTAAACCCGCTTAAATGTGCTTAGTCCCACTTACCTCCATGCTAATTCATTTAAAAGAAAAGAAAAAAGTGTTGATAGGAAAGTGGTGAAAAAGGGGCAGAAAGAGGGAAAGACAGTAGGGAAAATAGCTAGGGATGTGCAGAAAGGGTGTAGGGAAGGTCCATAGCTGCCCATTTCTACTACAGCAACATCTGTGCATATATACTGAATTTGGAGGTAGATTTGGACACTCAAACCCCTGAGACAGGGGTGAGGACAACAATAATATGTTGTGATGCCATTTAGACCAGATTACATGTGTCCAGTGGACACATGTGCGACATGGACAGCTATGTTTGGGGCACAATTTTTTGGGGGAACAGATTGCCCTTTTTCAGGTGAGAGTGGGATGTTGGGGAGGGATAGTAGGTATATTTGGGGATTTAGGTTGGGTAGGTTAACAGACAAAACAGACAAGATGCATACAGGGGAGGTATATGACACATGTGGAGATAAACACTTTGATGAGGAGGAGTGTTGGTAAATATGAAGCCCATGAACCTCCTAGTGTAAACAGTGGGACTGAGGTCCCCACCCATGGGCAGAATCCACTGCACCTTCACAGCCCCAAAGTTGGCTGTGCTTGGGACTGAGTTGGAGGGCCAGGCCGATCTCTAGTCATGAAACACGGCCCTTGAACTGGCATAGAAGATCTCTGACCTCCCTGTAGAGCTTGCTACACACCACAACCTGGACCTGGTGAGGGGTGATAGGTTCCAGTCTGCGCTCCCTTCCAGGGGGGGGGGGGTGAGCCGTATCCCCTGAGGTGGTTCCACCAGAAGGTGGTGCAGGACCAATGGATGAGGAAGTCCTGGTTTGGGCCCCAGATGTGCTGGTGCCCAGTGCCACTGCCAGCTGAGGTGGGACAGGTGGGTCTGCTGGGACTCGCATTCCCATACATGCTATGGTGTTTATGTTTTATCAACATACGTGGGTTAGTAATAGTCAACACATTCCAGAATTAGGTATAACAGCATGCATAGATATTTCCATTAATCCAGACACCAGATATGGAACAGTTGCATAGCAAACAGAGCACATGACTATATGGGACTACAGTGGTAATAACAACAGCATACAGGTACATTGAAGGCATCATGCCACCAATGTTGGAGTATTTCAACATAGCACGTGCATAAAAACAGATTCAAATAATTATCATACAATAGGATATATGCTCCAACATTACAAAGAAGTCATCGCATCCCAATTGAGTTGGTTATTTAGTGCATTGTTGGAGATATGGTGGGGGGGTGTGTCAATTAACAATTAGTATATTCCTGTCTTTCGCATTACTTTCCTAGCAAGTGCTGTTATCTGTACCTTACAAGTATTACTACACTACCCTATTGCCTTAGTTTGGACAGTGATATGGCTGTCGACAGCTATATACATGAACTGGTTTTACCTGCAGCATACACCTCTTACCTGGTATACCTGTGAAGGAATTGTTTGTTAACACTAACTGTTTCTACACACACTCCCATATTCCAGGTTGATGTTATGCACATACTTGTCCATCTCATTTTGCATGGACTCTGGCCATGTCTTGACCACATGCAGGTGAACTAGGACATATGTAGGGTATTGCCCTCTTCAACCTTTAGTGACTTACAACACTCTTATACAGGATTTCCTAGACAGTTATATTATGTAGCACAGTGTGGGTGACAGTGGTGATTGATGCCTTATTATACAGAGTAACTGCAACACTCACAATGCCATACAATACCAGAATAAACAGTACCAGTACCGGGTATAAATCTTTTATTTCTAAGCACAGTGTTCATATCCGACAGACCTGTGGGAGCAATGTTTGTGAGCACTACCCGAATGTTGCCACACAAATTACCAGATTTCACATTAGTATTATGTACTAACATCTCACTCTGCTGCTGTACACACTCTGGTCACAGCTTGACAACAAGGGGGTGTAGATAGGACATACTTGGCTTATTACTCTCTTAACAGTTTGGGAAGTTGCTGGAGTGACAGGTTTGTTCTTATAGATGTGTGACAATCAGTTGTATTTCTTGTTTGCAGCCTATACATCTGGGATCATCCCACTGATTTCCCAGGGGGACACAGTGACAGGCAACATATATGGGCCAATTTAATGGATATTCTGGACATATCTGTACAGTTGTGGGGTATGATTCTGTATGCAGACTACTACCACTCCCAGGATTCGAACCATGGCTGTGTGTGCTAAAAATACAACAGTTCACATCTCAGTTGCATGTGCTATTTGGATTTTGCTGTCTGTTTTTTTCATTGTTTTCTGTCTATGTCTCTCTCAGTTGTACTAGCTGACCTCTGGAGATTACACCAGTCATTTACAGACATTCCTGCACACTTTTTATTCATGTTGCACAGTGTGGGTAACAGTGCTTAATACAGCAGTACTATTAAATGATTGCAAATCTACATTACCATATGATACTAGAGTAAACACATGCAGTACAGTAGTTAGACCTTCACTGTCAGGCTAGTATGCTTTTATTTGCATACAACCTATATGAGACTCTTCCTGCCATATTCTCTGGTGTATGCAGTACATGCCTTAAACAACACAAATTTTATACAGGAAATGAACTTACTAATACTGTTAGATTTATTTCCTATGACAGTATATGTAACAGTATTACTAACCTGACTCACGTCACAACCTCTACAAGCGACATCATTGGGCCTCCTGGTTCACAGCCCACTCACTTGCCGCATTGAAGGACATAAGAGGAATATTTAGCCATACCTATCCCTAATATACATGAGCTGGCAATTATTAAACATGTAGTGGAGTGATACTTACACACTACTGGGACCTCCCCTGTACTCATAGCATCTTGGATCCACTGATCCAAGAGATGCCCCTTTCACAGCTTCAGGTCAGCATAGTGATGTCTGACCTTCTCACCAGTTCGGGGTATGCCAGTGGCACTGGTGAGGTCACAGTAAGATGGTCTCAGGCTTCCGCTTTATATTGGGAACCCTGGTACTGGCCCTGCAGCAGTGTCTTCTCATGGTCTTTGACAAAGAGTCTTGCCATGACTCTGGACTGCTGGATGCCCCAGAGCTGCACCCAAAAGCATGCTCCCTCTCCCATTTCAGACAAGGTGCCTGTAAGGGGAAGCTACAACAAGTTATGAGATGTATTCCTGCCTGTTGGGTATAAATAGGGCCGATTTCCTGCATTTTGCCATGTTTAGACAGTTTTGATAAGACTAAGCTATGGGCAAACCTGCTTACCTAAGGTTCGCATTGTTTAAAGGGGTATACCAATGGGAAAATTGAGTTAGCTGGCCTACACATTGCTTACACCCACTAAGCTGGCCTGTGCAATGCTTTGCATTGCTTAATATTTACTTTGCATTATATTTGCTTTTTGGCATTGATTTAATATTCATTACAGGTTGTATATATGTCTGGTATCCATGATTCATGTGTACGTACACTGTATGGGGTCCTTGTGTTTATTAGGAGACTTCAACACTTTATTACAGTTACACCTCACATCTGGGCTTACTGCAGGACTCCAGTTCACATATATATGTTATGTAGTAGGTTATAGAACATAGGACTGTATATAGATTCCTTTTACATGTTCAGTTTGATTTTACTATAGTGAGGATTTGTTTGGTGATACCTCAGTCTTATGCACTGCTGTGATGTCTTAGTGGTTAACTACTATGACTATAGTGTACAGGGTCCTGGGTTCAAGGCCTGCAAAGGCTGTTTATTTTGTTTCTGGCCAGAACACCAGCTGTTGCATACAGAGTGATTAAGGCACTTTTAAACACTTGTAACCGGGTTTGAGCAGGGTTGCGTAAAGGTAACAAATTGCTAACTTCTGGTTGCATATGCCTACAGAGAGTTAGCTTCAATATTGCTTAACCTGTGTGCACATTGCTTACCCACACGCAAATGGGCTTAAACCCACTTACTAGTCCTTATATATACTTACTTCCGCTTACTACTGCTTAATTATGCTTACACTTGCTTACTAGTGCTTACTCCCACTTACCACTGCACTAATTTAGACAGTAATGTTTAATGGATCTTGGAAAGGTGGGGGATTTGGAAGCTGTATGGAGTTTTCATTCATTACACATTTTACCTTACATTTGTATTCCTGATTCCAGTGCACATGTGCTGTATGGGGCACATGTGATTATCTGTGGACATTGCAACATTATGACAATGAAACCTCACATCTGCATTTAATGCAGTATTCCAGTTCACAAATATATGTTATTTCGTAGGTTATGCAACTAAAAATATTGGTCATAAAGTGGTTTGACATGGAAATTGGAATGTGCTGCAGTGGGACTCGAACTGGGAATGACTGTTCATAAAGTGAATGCTCTGCCCACTACACTATTTCTGTACTGCTTCATATGCATATATCTTGCTTTTTATCCTCTTGTGCCATTTAAGCTGCATTAACCGTAGCTAAGCGATGGGCAAACCCACCCCCCTACAGTTAAATTTCATCTGTTTCATAAAAAAAACAAAGTATCTTTATATTTTTTGTGTTAACTATTGCTCTTGTACATGTGTGGGGATGTTTTGGGGGATATGCGTACACCTATGAGCAGTCTCGCTCATTCTTTTAGGACTTTCTGCTGTTCTTCATTGCACGAGCGTATATATATTCTGAGAGCTCTGCTCTCAGACACTTCCCCTGCACTCTTACATGCTGCATGTAAGATTAGGAGCTCAGGCAGCGTGCCTTCATTAATATGCATGGCGTGCTGCCATCCTGCTCCTAAACGGTCACTTCTGTGCAGGACTAAGCTAGTCCTGCATGGAAGAATAGTAAATCCGGGGGCATGACTATGGAAAATTTTACTATGCTTTAATTTGATCACATATTGCCACATAAGTGAATGCACAGGGCTGTAGTATTATACTTTAATTGTTCATCTATTCTTTATCATGCAGTCTATATGATTTCTGTGATATGCTTCTTTTCCTTCATTTTTTGCCAAGTCCATCAGTTAGTGTTGCAGGAATAGAGCAGTTTGTTTTTCTGTCTGATTCCTAGCTGGAATATTTTCTTTTCAGATTTTGGATTTCCTTCCTTTGTTAATGTGTTTTACAAAGGGCTCTCCCTTTTTCTCCCAAATCCAAAATATACATTGATGTGTTGAACTGGAGTTACCCCAGACTACATATAGGTGGCTCCCTATGCTTTTAAATGTGTGACCACATGATATTATTAACTGACATTGTGTTCAGGATTGGTTCCTTGCTTAACAATAATAGCATGCTGGGATTAGACCAAGCTCCATCAAAACCCATAATAGGATAAATAAAGTATCAGGAAACTGATGAATAAAGAGACAATGGGTTATATGTACAATAGACTGCACTGAAAATCGTTATGGTATAAAACTATCCTTGTTTTTGATATTTATTAATTAATTTATTTATTTATTAGAAATATAATTTTCCTCAAAAAGATATCTAAAACATGCAGTAGGGTAACTTCAGATATCCATCTATCCAGAACCCCCGACCTTTTTTATTTGATCTTCCGATTTAAGATATTGTTATACTCTATTGTTTTATAGATATTTTGCTTTAAATTACTTTCATGAGCATCTCTTATTTGCTCTTTTCCTGTTGAATTACTATGCAATATCTTACTTCCAGTTATTTGTTAGAACTTTTAACAAGTCAGCATTTATTGCAGCTTTGGATTATGTTATATACTGGATCTATGACTGCTAATTACAGCAAACTTTGGTCTAAAGCTGAATTCTCTTCATTACTATGCAGAGCAAGATTAGACTGCAGTGGTGGTGCTGTGGTAGCGTTGTTGCCTCACAGTAAGACGTTGTCCTGTTCAATTCTCAGCTAGAGTGTCTTCTGTGTGGAGACATGCATGAATGGGTGTACCTTCATTGAAGGTTGTGCATCAGAGCCGGCAACTTGGCACGTAAAAATCTGCTGCCAATCATTAGCAGACCAGAGTTCCACTGTGGCGACCCCTAACCGGGAAAAGCCGAAAGACACAAACAAACTATGCAGAGCAAGATTCCACTGGAGTTATGGTTGTAACATGGATCTGTTATGAAAATAAATACAACCCAACTATGGAAGAAAAACTGTATTCATGGGTCTGAATGCCGAAAGGAATAATGTATGGTAGTACTTTTAATGCACATAATTAGGTTCACAGTTATCAATTGTAGATAGCAATTATACAAAATATAATTAAGTGCTTTTATTTTTGTTTTTCTTGATTCAAGATTTTCCCCTCAGGTCCTCTGTATAAATAAGCAGTGCACAGACAGTAGGATCTTGTTAACAAGTGTCTCAATTAAATGTTGCTGTGACTTTTTGTGTGTGTGTGTGTGTGTGTGTGTGTGTGTGTGTGTGTGTGTGTGTGTGTGTGTGTGTGTGTTTGCGTGTCTCAGGAAGAGGTTTGTCTAAGTTTCATCTGAAAATAAGTTTACAAAGACCTAACTAATAATCAGATAACTGGATATACAGAAAAATTAAAAATAGAGAAAAATTCATTCTACTTGATTTTTATGTGACTGTGTTTACAAGCCACTTGATGACTCAGAAAGGAACATTGCTCTGGCTTTTTATAACACTTAAATAGTAATGCTGTCTTGCTCTCCTTGGCAATGAAAACTCTTAGAATGATAATACCGGGGGGGGGGGGAGATGGTGAGCAGGTAACAGCACTGTTAGTAGCTCTGTTTCATTTTGACATCTTTGACAGGATTTTTACTAAAATAACTCAAATAGAATGCTTCAAAACTTGACAAATTTATAGTTGAACAGCTGCTGAAAGATTTAATACAAAAAAATAACAAGTCTGAAACTCTTTACTGTCAAGAAAACTAGAAAGAACTAATTGTCTCAGAATGAGCCACTCTAAGCCCAGTGTTCAGGACAGTACTATGAAAAAAGACATATAGGCCATACTAAGTAACATCAGTTAGTTATCTCTAAAGGTAGATAAACTAGAAATTAAACTGGATAATTTTAAAGAGGAATGTAAAAAACAAGTTGAAGTGCTGAGTGAATCTCTTAAACAGCAATCACCACAAAGCTTGTGTAATGAAGAGGCAATGTCTGATTTTGATGAAAGATTACTTGAAAATGAAAATAACACTGAACTTCTTCTGAAACAAAACAACTTATTCTGGGATAATATAGAAGACTTAGAGAACAGACGTAGAAGGAATAACATCAGGATTTACAGGATTCCTGAAAAAGAAGAGGGAGACATTATGATTCAATTCCTTAATACATGGCTGCCTAAAACTTTGAACCTGCCTGAAGCTTTTTTCTTTGGCATCAAAAGAGCATATAGATCACTTTCTAACTCATCATTAAAAAAAATCCCATTTTTACAAGGTCATTGATCGTAAGATTTTTCCCTAGTCAGGATAAAGATTTAGTCTTAAAAGCTACATGTACTAATTATCTGGGTCTAGATTAGATAGTTGAAATTCCGAAAGAGTGAACGCTCCTACGTCGACATCAAATATGTGAAACCACAGAATGTTGAAGGGCCAGAACAGCGATTTTTCCCAAAGAAAAAAATCGCTGGGCCATTGTCGGGACTTTGCCATTTCCTCCACTGTGGTGCCGTTTTGGAATTCGTATTTTTAAGTAGGGGATGGGGGTAGTTTATTTTGTCTGTGTTTTTTTTTTTTTTTTTTTTTGAGCAGTGATTTTTTCCACTGGGGAAAAAAATCGCTGTTCCATATGTTCAGCATTCTTTGGTTTGGCTTATTTGGTGCTGATGTAAGAGCATTCGCACTTTTGAAACTTTGACTATTTAATATAGACCCAATTATCCAGTTACAGTTAAAGGAAATACTATAAGATTTGACAATGACTATTCTACATTAGTGATGTACAAGAGAAAAGCATACGTGCCACTTGTTAAAAGATTAAAGAACAACAATATTAAAGCACAAATCTTGTTCCAGCAACACTAAAGAGTCACCTTCCAAAAGGAAGATTTTTAACACCTTGGAAGATGCAAAGAACTTTATGTAAAAAATAAAATACTAGAAAGAAAGAAGAAATGCAATGCAATCTATCAACTTCTTTGAAGAGAAATGCAACAGATGGTTGGTTAATAAAAGACAAAAACAGTAAAAAACTGAAGTACAAATGAAAATCAATGTATTTCAACATTATGAATTTTTATCAATTTAACTAAGTGATTGAATACTTATGAACGGCTGCTGCATATTACATTTTACAAGGTAAATCATTTGTTTTAATCATTTATGTTTTTTCTTTCCCTACTTCACATGGTTACTAGTTCCCTTTCTAAAGTGTTACAGTTTGATTCTTTTAGCTATATATGAAATGAAAGCCACTTATTTTCCCTTAGGATTTAAAACCTTAAACTGTTCCGCGGTGGTGCAGCGGTAGCATTGTTGCCTCACAGCAAGAGGTTCTCCCATTTGATTCTTGGCTTGGGTTGGGAGTGCCTTCTGTGTGGAGTCTGCATGTCCTCCCCACGGTCGAGTGGGCATTCAAAAGACATGTTTTGAATGGGGGTGCCTTCGTTTGAAGGTTGGGCATTGGGCTGGCAACTCAACACCATAAAAAACAACTGCCAATCATTAGCGGACCGAAGTTCTGCTGTGGCGACCCCTAACTGGGAAAAGCTGAAAGACAAACAACAACATTTAAAACCTTAAACTATTCATCTTATTAAAAGTAAATAATTATTATGATGAAACTTGTGTTAGGGGGCACACTTTCTGATATCTTGGCATATCGGAATAATGTACTATTAAATATAATACAAGATGTGAAAAATTACACTAAAGAGCCATGTTAAGTTACATTCTGTGTTCTTAAAATTGTCCAGTAGTGTGCTACTGATAATTTACTTGACATGCAATAGCACACAGGAAAGACATGCTGTATTATAAACAAAGTATAAAAAATATATAGATTTTTTACACGTATATATATATATATATATATATATATATATATATATATATATATAAGTTACTGTTGGAATGATAGCAAATAACTGAGTAACACTCACACTTTTACAAGTTAAACTTGGATCACCCGTAACTGTCATTATTTTAATGCAAGTTCATATGCTATACCTTTAAAAAAAATTAAGTATGCTTTTTATTAAACATCTGATACAAATAATGATTGCTGAATCATTAAATGTTATTTATTTGAGTGCAATGGCTTTTGGGCATTTGGGATATTTTGAGATTTTCCTGGTGGTGGCTTGGAGTGGTTTGGGGGATTCATTTGTGGTGTGTCGGTGACTTGGATTCACTTGTGAGAGTTTTTGTGTGAATTGCAACTGATGGGTTGCTCTTTTTCAAGCTCTTATCATGAAATCATCTTGAAACAACTTACAGTTATGAGCACTTTTTTGATGCTGTGAGACTTCAAAAATTCTAAGAAGTCTCCAGGTTACTTTTTCCTGTCTAAAGTAAATAATCATAATATTCTGAATCATATGCTAAGCTGTCAAAGAATACAAGTTAGATAATAAGCAAAAGACAGTGAATTGCATTCTAAACCACTGTCAGTTATCACATAGTTCTGAATTCTTGCGACTGATAGTATGCTTGACATGCAATAGTACCCAGGAAAGTTGTACTACGCTATTAACAAAGTATAAAACATGTTGATTCTTACATATGTATTATTGGAATGTTACCAGATAATTAGAGTAACATTCACACTTTTACAAGTTAAACCTAGATCCCAACTGACATTCTTTTAATGCAAGTTTATATTATATGTCTCCTTCAGAATAATTACAGTCTGCTTTATATTAAACATCTCATGCATATAGTGCTTACTGAATCATTAAATGTTATTGCTTTAATTACAATAACTTTTTATTGGTTAACATACTTTGAAATGTATTTTTGTTTTGTGATTTGGAAGTGTTTGAGGGATTGATGTATAAAGTAGAGATGGCTTGGATTCATTCATGAATGTTTTTGTGTGAATTTTAGCTGATAAACTGTTCATTTACAAGCCCCTGTCATGACCTGAAGTTGCTTAATTAGAATCATGAGCACATTTTTTTATGCTGCAAGAGGTATAAAATTCTAAGAACTGTCCAGGTTAATTCTATCCATCTATAAGTAAATAATGATAATATTTTGAATCACATGCTAAGATGTCAATGAATACAAGTTGGATAGTAATAAAAATACAGTGAATTGCATTCTAAACTACTGTAAGTAATTAAATAGTTTTGAATTCTTGCAGTACAGCAAAAGGATAGTTCATGTATTAGCCTATAGAATGACACTTTTGATAAAAACATTTAGGATTGTGCTTCTCTGCTATTGTTTCTTTTTAATGATAACAAAATGTAATATCTCAGAACAGTATATTACTGAAAGTTAAATGGCTGGATTCAGCAAGCTCTGCACGGAGTGCAGGAATAGTGCAAGAGCTGCTGCATGCAATATGGCCGCTGAGCGATCCAGGATCGAGCCCCCGAAACATGCACGAGCCGCCTACAATATTCCTGCATGGACACCACTGCTATATGCTAATTACCTCATTTGCTGGTGAAAACCATGCAAATGAGGTGAATTAGTGATCCAGGAATCAGGCATGTGTCTGTGCAGGAATAGTGTAACCTGCAGAAATGTATTCGGTTACTAACCGAATACATTTCTGCAGATTACAAAATGGAGACATGGCAACTAGAAAGAAAGCAAGTATTCAATGCAGTAGGCATGCCAATGGCCAAATATATGGCCATTGGCATGAGAAATAGTTGCAAAATTATAAAAAAACAACTTTATTTTTTTGGCCGATCTCAGCCGTTTAAGAGTAGGGCAGTGGTGCGCAAATGTTATCGACCTGAAAATAAGAAAAAAAAGGTGGAAATAAGCTTTTAAACCCAAATCAGCATTTTGCCATAATAGTCAATGGTATATGTAAGAATAGTGGTTGCTAATGGGGAAGGCTCAGTGCGAGTGTGGTAACTAGGAATTAGCATTCTGTTTTATGCAAATAAGGGGATTGATACTGAATCACAGATTTCCTCTCAGTGTTAGCTTGGACCCAACCATGTAGGGGCAACAACACCACTGTATAAGCCTAAGAGGTGGATGACCTCATAAGGGGGAGTGTCATGGATACTGTAAGTTTATTGGAGTTCTGTGGCCCATGTTTGCCCTTAGCTAAGCACAGCTAAGGAAGGGCATGTGTCTGAGGCTGTCTAGCAGTGTTTAAAAGATTGCTTAAATAGGTGTGCGCGCCATGCACCAGGTTTTAAACAAAAAAAAGAAAATGCAGGAAATAGCAGCCCTGTTCACATCTGAGCACTGGGTATGCATGCCACATCTCAAGGCTTAAACAGGAAGACACCTGGACGGGAAAACAGCAGTAGGAATACAATCAGGGAGAACTAGCATAGCTGGCAGGTGAAATGTATCAGAATCAGCCAATTACACAGGGAACAGCTTAGCACACTACTATAAACTATGCAAACACCTTCCAGTTTGTTTTTTCCCACAAACTCTACACCACTAGTGTACGCAGATGGGGAAATTTTACCTGACAAAACTAACAAAGTGTTAGGGGCTGATGTCACTCTCATACATCAATATGTGCAAGAGTCTGAGGATGGGGAACCTGTGACTGCTGATGACCAACCCACAGTGAGGAGGAGAAGAGTGTACAGACCCAGAGTAATCTACCAGAGTCTACATGAGTTGGAGATAGTGGATCACTATAGGGTGGACATGGTCATTCTTACACAAATTGTTGAGCTGTGCTGGCCACACCTTTACACACAGAACCAACAGAGAGGAACCCATCCCAGTGGATACCAAGGTATGTGTAGGCCTAAGAATACCAGCCACAGGTACCTTCTAAAGGGCAACTGGGGATATCATGGGGATCTCACAGGCATCAGCATCCAGGGTACTCCACCAGTTCCTGGATGCCATGTCAGCACATGCCAGTCAGCACATATATCTCCTCAACACCCGTGAGGCATTGACCAGCAATATGCATCTCTTCCACCAAATAGCAGAATACCCTGAGGTAGTGGGTGCTATAGAGTGCACGCACATACACATCAAAGCACCACCCGGTGAGCAGGGTAGGGTCTACATAAACGACAAGGGTTTCTCCTCCATCAGCTGCCAGGTCATGTGCAATGCCCAGGGCATTATCTTGAATGTGCGTGCTGGCAGCCCTGGAAGCTATCACGACTCCCACATCTGGCATATGACACAGCTGTACCAGTTATTTACCAGTGGGGGCATCCCATATGGCCACCTAGTGGGGTATACTGGATACGTATTGGAGCCATGGCTAATGACACCCCCTCAGAAATGCACACACACCTGAACAACAACTCCATAATGAGGCACATGCACAAACCAGAATCATAATAGAGCATGTGTTGGGGTGCTCAAGTTACGATTCCACTGCCTGGACATATCTGGTGGAGCCTTGCAGTACACTCCAGCTACATCTACACAAATGTTCACAGTATGTGTCATGTTACACAATAGTATCCTGTGGAAACAGCTACAGCAGGAACAGCATGGGGCAAGGTCACACAGACACCCACCATTACCAAGGCGATCACAGGCACAGAGGAACTCGGAGGAGGAATTACCTGAGCCTGCCCATGTAGACAGCAGGAGGCTTGCCCAGTATGGCCAGGCCTTGTCAAAGAGACAACGCATAGCATATACACTGACACGGTAGGGACCCAGAGAATAACACGTCTCTCTGAATTGCACATACAGTAAAAGTGATGCCAAACATGACACTACCTGTGCTTTATCATGTATAGGGAGTGTACTTTGTGCATCCAACATAGTCAACCCTCCAGCACTGTCCTGAATACTGGCACATCCACAAGATAAGTCACTCTTTCTATCAATTGCTGAATGGAATTGTATGTTCTGATAGTTGCATCTATGGTATGGACTTGAGCATGCAAGCAAATCGGGTGGCTGAATGGGATGGCAGCAGATAGTGGACACCTATATGGGCAGCATGAAATCCATAACAAATACTGGTGTCAACATGATAGGCAGTACTAAACAATGTGGCAAATCCCACTGCAGTACATGTGGTGGCCCAAATATGTGTCCATAGGACACACACATGCCTCTCAGTGAGGCTCACATACCCATCACCAGCCTCAGGCAGAAGGACAGGTGTGGATAACTATAAATAATGGCTGGGCTAAGGTCTCTAATTGATGGCAATGGTGAACCACTCCCCCTCCAGACCTACACAGACAGACTACAAGAGGTCCAGAAGTTGTGCATGAGTTCTGAAGTGTAAGAAGTCTGAAACTAAAATGTAAGTTAATAAAACCTAAGATCTATTCTCTACTGATATGCCTCCAGTCTGTATGATGGGTCAGAATACAAAATGAAATGGAAGCCAACAGAGTACCTGAAATGCCAGTACAGTCACAGCAAATGTTTAAAGTCATCAGGTGTGCCCCCCCCCACAATCCTCTGTAGAAATGCAGTAACATGTAAGTGTGAGGTGTAATAACAGTGGGGCACAGATTACCCAAGCTGGCCCAATCTACAGGATAGATTGTTGCATGTGTACAATATGCAGGGGTCCATGTGTTAGGTTGTTGTGTGTTCAATATTGTCTGGAGGAGGTCAGCATGCAGGCATGGAGGGTTGTGTCTTGGTGACCTATGGGCAGTACTATGGATGACAGAGCCATGTTCTGACAACTGAGGGGCCAACCACATAGCTTCTCAGAAATACTCATGTCAACAGTCATCCATACTCACTGTACAGATGTCAATATCTGTCAGTATCTGGAAGATGGACATGCCATGAATGTGGGCCCATACATACACACAGTACATAGGTGGATGCACCCTAGACAGAGTACATAAATTGTAACTGTCAACTGCACATGACTTTGGAATTGTACACAGAGGTTAGCAGCACATTAGTTGTCTGTGTAGTATGGAATACTGATGTAGTCTGGCCAGTCACTGGAAGACCACAAAAGGCACAGTTATGAAGCAATTATTGACTGCCTATGTCCCTGCACAAGGCAGCATAAGGGCAATGTCCCATGTATATCTGTGAGTCAGCCGCAAGTAGCTTCCATATCACACATGCACTCAGCTCTCCCCACCATCAGCCACAGGTTTAACACAGGTCATATCCTTGCTGTTGGAAATGAGTACAATATGACCCAACTTTTGTATGGGAATACCCACAGAACACAGCATGCTGAAGAGGTGTCCCATGCAGGTGTGTCCCTAGCTGTAAGCAGCACCCTGCCTGCATCCAGACCAATGGATTAATATGGACAGGAACTATTGCCATTAATACCTTGCGTACTTACCCTGTCACCCCAGGGGAATCCACTGGCTCACATCCTAGGAATGTAGGAGTTACAGAATGCACTGGCCTGCTACAGATGGCCTACATCACTAACAAATGGCCTACACTCCTCTGTCAAAGGCCTGTGCCTCATCCGTTGTGCCAATGTATGGTATCTCATGGTTTCCCAAGTAACAACATAACACAGTCAACAGAACACAAATGCGAGTCCATGTTGACAAATCCCAGTAGCATGCCCACCATGTCCTACTGCATGAACTGTGGATTAACCCCTAAATACCACTGGGATGAAGGGCCAGCTATAGGGATACTTCTCAGATATCACTCTCATAATGTTAGGAAAAGGACAGAATAACAGAGTGGGAGGTGTAGAAGCATGGACGTCATGGAGTTTGTGAAGTCTGAAACTCTGATGTGTGCCCATACTACTTCTTGCCTGCAAACCCAGTAATGGGTGGCTACAAACCTGCTCATAAACCAGAATGTGAAGGGGGGGGAACTGATCAGATATATGAGAAATGTCTCTGGGTAACCTGGGTGAATCTGTACAGCTGAGAGGTATGGCCACAGCAGGATATGGCCATTCTGTTAAGTCAATATATGTACAAGAAGGGGATCCTCAGCCAGCATAGTACCAAGGTGCTGGACCATTTACACAGACCCATCAGCAAGTGTCTGCAGCTACCCCTCCAGAATGGCATGAGTGTACAAGAATTTGTAGGCTGTGGACCACAATACTGGACACAGCTTCATTAATTTTGTATTAGGTTCATAGATTCATAGGTTCATAAGTAGGTACTAGACTATCAGCCCTGGGGCCTATACAAACTCAACCAAAAAGGTACCCTGGCTTTTGCCACCCAAGAAAATTATTTTCCTGTGCCACTGTCAAGCAGAGCCACATAGGTGATCCCAGGAAATAAATGTGAGCAAATAAGTATATCTGTCAGTAGCTGATGACATAATACATCAAAGTGTAAAACAGTACATATGTCTGAATATCTCTGCTAACATCAACCATGTAACACGCAGCACATACAGCAATAGTTATAGTATCCCACTGTCTGTTGCCCATTGTGACTCTATATTGTCAACCTATCTACAGATATCCTGCAGAAACAGGTTTCTAGCTGTAGGTGTAGAACACCAAGCCCTGGACTGGAGTACAACCCTACCTAGAATGGATTCACACACTCAGTACAGAAGGTCATACTGGACATGCTTCTACACTTAGAGAAATGAAGCCCATGTCTGACAACACAGGAGACTATACATAATTGTCATTCACAGATATCTGGGCACACCCACCAAACTGTACACCATTCATGCTTTGATCACAGATTGGATAGTAATACTCACACATATCCATGGCCAACATACTATAATATGTCAAACATACACACACAGAGATGTGGGGAAGAGAGAGACAGACAGTGACAGAGAAAATCCCATTATGAGGCCTGTCCCACCCACCGCACATCCAATTGGCTGATATCACATGATGTGCTGCTGTCAATCACTGTAGACATTCCTTTTGGTAGCCCTCAGCCTTATAGTGTCTGTGGTGCTTGTGATAACTGTATAACATGATAGTACAAATCAGTATTCATCTAGCATTTGTATACCAGTCCTGTCAAATGTAAAGTTGTGTGTGACTATGTGTGTGTGTGTGTGTGTGTGTGTGTGTGTGTGTGTGTGTGTGTGTGTGTGTGTGTGTGTGTGTGTGTTTCCAGAGGAATGATTTGAGGCCCAATCACACACACAGAACTTCCCATTGCCCATGTTAGCACTCCTGCTGATGTCAGTCATCTTGAAATAACCCTCTGGCCAAGTCTCAGCCCTTTAAAATACATGGTGCTTGTGATACATATGTAATACTGTAGTGTAGAAAATAGTTAGGTAGGAATTCTAATCCCAGACATGGCAACCGTGAAACTCTGTGTATGTGTGTGGATGGACAGGAATGATTTTGAGGCCATTCACACTCATTACACCTCCCATTGCCCTACTTTAGCATGCCTGCTGAAGTCAGTCACCTTGAAATATTCCTTTGGCCAAGTCCCAGCCCTATAAGCTGCGTGGTGCTTGCAATAACAACATAATACTATATTGTAGCATACTAGTTAGGTAGGAGTTTTAATCCCAGACATAGCAACTGTGATAATGTGTGTGTTTGTGTGAGAGAGTGTGTGTGTCTTTGTTGACATCTGATTTTGTGGACATTCACACTTACTACACTTCCCTTATCCCTCCTTTATAAGTGCTGCTGTCACTCACCTTCAAAGATACCTTTGAACAGCTCTCCAACATGTAAGCTCTGTGGCACATGCGATAACTGTGTAACACTGTAATAGCAATCCATAGCCAGGTAGGGGTATGAAACTCAGTATTAGTAAGTGTTTGTGTAATAGCAATCCATAGCCAGGTAGGAGTTTGAAACTCAGTATTAGTAAGTGTTTGTGTGTGTGTCATCAGTATCCTGTTGGGGTAATTGTGTAATGACAGGATCCATTGCAGTGTGGGTTTTGCTACATTATTATATTGAAGCCCTATATGTCCCAATGTCCACATTACATGACCAACAGCTGTCAAACAATGTAGATGTTGTTGTAGACAATCCACAGCCATAAATGTCTACTGCCATGTCTAATTACTATGTGACAGTATTAGTAAACAATATATACAACCATTACAATACCCAGAGATCACTCTCCACCAATGGATCTTACACAAACATGATTGGCTCTTTCTCTCTTCCTTTCTCTGTCTCTCTCTCTTTCTCTGGTAGATGTGGAAGAATACATCTGTTTTGCATAGGCAGCAGCTTGACTTTTGTAGGTAATACTCATGATCAGCTGAACGGCCTGTGCATGGATTGGAGTCCCCCACTTACTAATTGCATGTCGACCAGCTGTTGTATCATTCCTATACCCAACTGCAAGGAAACACCCTTCTATAACTAAACACTTCAAGTGGGGTGTTGGCCCTTTTCCTTCACTGTGAACAGGACTTCATGTGCGTGTCTGACAAACAGCATCACAGAGGGTAGTTGGAAATACCTCTTACAACAAACACTGTAGAGACAGGCCAACAAACTGGAGGGAGATGTTCTAGACATGGGGACAGAATGTAAGTATTGCTGTTCTACATTTGAAATAATGTTGGTTTAACAGGGTTTGTGTGG
Source organism: Protopterus annectens (assembly GCF_019279795.1). Lineage (NCBI taxonomy): Eukaryota > Metazoa > Chordata > Ceratodontiformes > Protopteridae > Protopterus > Protopterus annectens. The sequence continues at coordinate 48,165,836 of NC_056736.1, forward strand.
ATATGGCTGTTCTGCATGATTGAAAGTCTGGCATGACAGTGTTATGTGGTTGAGGAAACTCTCAACTGTAGGGCTATCTGCAGAATGGCCAGAGTTTGGAGTCTTAGATGTGGTGTGTTACTCACACATTTTCTCTCTTTAGAAATGCAGTAGCATACTCTGATGATTGCAGTCAGTAAATGGTGACATCCATGTGTGTTACTGACTTCATATCCCTCAGAAGAGATATGTCACAACAAACCCTGTTATACCAGCAATTTGCACAGTTTATAGCAGCAATACATCAATATTGTTATTGTGTTTGTGCCTCTGTCCTCCAAGTCTGTCACCCTTTGTATATATGTCATGCAGTAAGAGGTGAATATGTACAGTATCTCATTATTTACTGACATCATTCCTGATATCAAGCCAGTGATATATCAGACTGCAAGATATGTTATGTATAGGAGGCCTTATATTTGAGGACAAAACCTGGACATTCTGTTGTAGTCTGTACAGTAGTGAGGTCTGTGTACTTATGGTAATTGTTGACAAATTGTCAGTATGGTGTAACAGTGTACTGTGAATATGTTATTTGCCCTGTGTACAGACTAGGGTAGATGTCATTGTTCCTGGTCCTGTTCTATCTGACGTTGCATGCTGTTCCAGTTTCTGTTACCCTATCAGCGTATATGTTTGTAGGGCCAGACTGAGACATGTCCCAAACCACAGTCAGGCATCAGACTACACTGTGAATTTGGCCCGTATATGTAGGGTTAGTGTGTGAGTGGCAAATATGAGGATGGTTTTGTTTATACAGTCCATATACTGTACTATTAATTAGGCTTATCATAATGTGACTGTGACTGTGTTGAGATTGGTTGTGGGTATGCACTTTGACACTGGTGTCTGTTACTCCATGCTGTTACATACCTGTAGTGCCTGCTATATTTGCAATTACATGTCTATTCCCTATAGGAAACTTGGGTTAGTGTTGAGGCAGTCTGCCTGTAGTTTAGACAGTGCTTGGTGACATCCCTAGTAGCTCAGTGTATTTACCTAGTGTGATGTTATGTTCAGATATTTGTCAGATGTACTGTTGTCTGGCCACCATACATGCTGTGTATTTCTGAAAAAGCAGTGGGATGCTGTGAAGATGTATGTCATTGACAAATGGGAAGTATGCGGGCTTGGAACCTCTTCTCCTCCAGTTAATATGTGTTAGGACAAACAGGAGGGTGTGAATGCATAAATTGTGTGAGCTTATCTACTCAAGTTGTTGTTGTTTTTGTGTCTTTTGGCTTATCCCGGTTAGTGGTCGCCACAGCGGAACTCCGGTCCGCTAATGTTTGGTAGTGGATTTTTATGTGTCGAGTTACCAGCCCTGACACATAACCTTCAACGAAGGCACGCCCATTCACGTATGCCTCCACACAGAAGACGTTCTAGCTGAGAATC